>NC_140993.1:237681470-237845812 GCF_052327205.1 Somniosus microcephalus
CCCATCCCTAATTGCCCTTGAGAAGGCGGTGGTGAGCCGCCTTCTTGAACCGCTGCAGTCCGTGTGGAGAAGGTACGCCCACAGTGCTGTTAGGGAGGGAGTTCCAGGATTTTGATCCAGTGACAATGAAGGATCAGCGATATACTTCCAAGTCAGGATGGTGTGTGACTTGGAGGGGAACTTGGAGGTGGTGGTGTTCCCATGCGCCTGCTGTCCTTGTCCTTCCAGGTGGAAGAGGTTTGGGAGGTGCTGCCGATGAAGCCTTGGTGAGTTGCTGCAGTGCATCTTGTAGATGGTACACACTGCAGCCACGGTACGCCAGTGATGGAGGGAGTGAATGTTTAAGGTGGTGGATGGGGTGCCAATCAAGTGGCCTGCTTTGTCCTGGATGGTGTCGAGCATCTTGAGTGTTGTTGGAGCTGCACTCATCCAGGCACGTGGAGAGTATTCCATCACACACCTTACTTGTGCCTTGTAGATGGTGGAAAGGCTTTGGAGAGTCAGGGGGTGAGACACTCACCACAGAATACCTAGCCTCTGACATGCTCTTGTTGCCACAGTATTTATGTGGCTGGTCCAGTTAAGTTTCTGGTCAATGGTGACCACCAGGATGTGGATGGTGGGGGATTCAGCGATGGTAATACCGTTGAATGTCAATGGGAGGTGGTTAGACTCTCGCTTGTTGGAGATAGTCATTGCCTGGCACTTCTGTGGCACAAATGTTATCTGTCACTTATCAGCACAAGCCTGAACGCCGTCCAGGTCTTGTTGCATGTGGACATGGCCTGCTTCATTATCTGAGGAGTTGTGAATGGCGCTGAACACTGTGCAGTCATCAGCGAACATCCCCATTTCTGACCTTATGTTGGAGGGAAGTTAATTGATGAAGATGGTTGGGCCTAGGACACTGCCCTGAGGAACTCCTGCAGCGATGTCCTGGGGCTGTGATGATTGACCTTCAACCACCACAACCATCTTCCTTTGTGCTAGGTATGACTCCAGCCAGTGGAGCATTTTCCCCCGATTCCCATTGACTTCAGTTTTACTAGGGTTCCTTGATGCCACACTCGGTCAAATGCTGCCTTGATATCAAGGGCAGCCACTCTCACCTTACCTCTGGAATTCAGCTCCTTTGTCCATGTTTGGACCAAGGCTGTAATGAGGTCGGGAGCCGAGTGGTCTTGGTGGAACCCAAACTGGGCATCAGTGAGTAGGTGCCGCTTGATAGCACTGTCGGTGACACCTTCCATCACTTTGCTGATGATTGAGAGTAGACTGATGGGGCAGTAATTGACCAAGTTAGATTTGTCCTGTTTTTGTGGACAGGACATACCTGGGCAGTTTTCCACAATGTCAGATAGATGCCAGTGTTGTAGCGGTACTGAAACAGCTTGGCTAGAGGTGCGGCTAGTTCTGGAGCACAAGTCTTCAGCACGATAGCCGGGATCCATAGCCTTTGCTGTATCCAGTGCGCTCAGCCGTTTCTTGATATCATGTGGAGTGAATCCAATTGGCTGAAAACTGGCTTCTGTAATGGTGGGGACCTTAGGAGTAGGCTGATATGGGTCATCCACTTGGCACTTCTGGCTGAAGATGGTTGCAAACGCTTCAGCCTTGTCTTTTGCACTCACGTGCTGGGCTCCACCATCATTGAGAATGGGGATATTCATGGAGCCTCCATCCTCCCGTTAGATTGTTTAATGGTCCACCACCATTCACGATTGGCTGTGGCAGGGCTTTGATCTGATCCGTTGGTTGTGGGATCGCTTGGCTCTGTCTATAACATGCTTTTTAGCATGAATGTAGTCCTGTGTTGCAGCTTCCCCAGGTTGGCACCTCATTTTTAGCTGCTCCTGGCATGCTCTTCTACACTCCTTATTGAAGCAGGGTTGGTCCCCTGGCTTGATGGTAATGGTAGAGTGAGGGATATGCTGGGCCATGAGTGTGGTGGAATACCATTCTACTGCTGCTGATGGCCCACAGCACCTCATGGATGCCCAGTTTTGAGCTGCTAGATCTGTTCTGAATCTATCCCATTTAGCACGGTGGTACTGCCGGTGTTCTCAGTGCCAAGACGGGACTTTGTCTCCGCAATGACTACAGTGGTCATTGATACCGATGCTGTCATGGACAGATGCATCTGCAACAGGTAGATTGGTGAGGACAAGATCAAGTAGGTTTTTCCCTTGTGTTGGTTCTCTCACCACCTGTCACAGGCCCAGACTGACGGCTATGCCCTTCAGGGCTCGACCAATAGAGGTGCTACCGAGCCACTCTTGGTGATGGACGTTGAAGTCCCCCACCCAGAATACATTCTGTGCCCTTGCTACTCTCATGGAGGAGTACTGATTCATCAGTTGAGGGATGGGGATGGCAGTAGGTTGACTTGAAGCCATGAGACTTCATGGGGTCCAGCAGTCAATGTTGAGGACTCCCAGGGCCACTCCTTCCCAACTGGTGGGACAGGACAGGACATACCCAGCGATGGTGATGTCTTGCCTGAAACATAGTGAATATGACTATGTCAGGCTGTTGACCAAGTCCCCAGATGTTGCAGAGGACTTTGCAGGGTCAACTGGGCTGGGTGTGCCATTGCCCTGTCCGCAGCCGGTGCCGCAATCAACCCGTCCGCTTTCATAGCGGTTTGTTACAAAACAATAGTTACCATTACTGATACTAGTAATTATTCCAAATTTATTTAATTAATTGAATTTAAATTCCCCAGCTGCTGTGGTGGGATTTGAACTCACGTCTCTGGATCACTAGTCCAGGCCTCTGGATTACTAGCCCAGTGACATTACCACTACACTACTGTTCCCTTATTCAAGCATAACCTCCCTGCTCTTATATTCTATGCCTCGGCCAATAAAGGAAAGTATCCCATATGCCTTCTTTGACTAAGCTTTTGGTCAACCCTCTTAATATCTGATTACGCTCCTCTGAAGCACCTTGTAACATTTTTCTATGTTAAAGGTGCTTTATAAATGCACACTGTTGCTTTTTTACATTTTTGTGTGGAGCAGATTTTGGTTATTGTAACTGATATGGGTACATTCACATATAGTCATTACAACCTTCTGATTACTACATCAATAATAAGGACTGTTAATGCTTTGCCATGGCATGCTCAGTTAAGCAGAACTATGCTGCTAAGCAATAGAGTAATTACACTGTAAATATAATGAATAAAACATAATACTTAAAATACGTATTGCAGTTTAGTACAACATTATAACCATATCAAATAACAATAATGTAAAGTACTGTGTTTAACAAATCATACCACACATTGAATATAGTCACATCACTCATCACAAACTCATCAACTTATAATCCAACAGGTTTTTATGACTTGAAAACTTCTGTCCTTTTTTGTTGTAGAACATGCTTTGTCCATTGTATAAGTGTATTCTCTGCATCTTGATTTTTGTTTCTATCTCACTTTCCTTAGAGCAGAGAAGGCTGAGGGGGGACCTGATTGAGGTGTACAAAATTATGAGGGGCATAGATAGGGTAGATAGAAAGGAACTTTTCCCTTTAGTAGAGGGGTCAATAACCAGGGGGCATAGTTTCAAGGTAAGGGGCAGGAAGTTTAAAGGGGATTTGAGGAAAAACTTTTTCACCCAGAGGGTGGTTGGAATCTGGAACTCACTGCCTGAAAGGGTGGTAGAGGCAGGAACCCTCACAACATTCAAGAAGCATTTAGATGAGCACTTGAAACGCCATAGCATACAAGGCTATGGACCAAGTGCTGGAAAATGGGATTAGAATAGACAGGGCTTGATGGCTGGCACGGACACGATGGGACAAAGGGCCTCATTCTGTGCTGTATAACTCTATGGGCTGGATTTTCATTGAGGAGTCGGGTAGGAGGCGGGACTACAACTTTTGGGGTTGAGGTCCGGCCTCCATCGAGTTCTAGCCAACCCACGCAATTTTGCCTTGATTGACCTTGTTGAGCATGCTCAGCGGGCTCAGCAGGCCAATTAAGGGCCACCCGGCAACAGGTGATGTCACAGATTGAAATTTCATCTGTCAAGACCTTTTGACAGATGAAATATCAGCGTTTCACAGCTGTTTGAAGCTGTCAAACACTGACCATCTGTACTCCAGGTTAATTCCTTCCCCTCAGGATGATTTAGAGATCTCCCTGGAACAGAAAGCAGAGGCTGCAGATTTTGACAGCTGGCGGCCATTCTGCTTTCTGTGCCGGTGAGAAGAGGGACTCCAGAGACCTGAAGGAAGGAAGGCTGTAAAGGTAAAGGTTAGTAGAACTTCTTTAAACACTTTACACAGACCAAACACACTTACCTCTGCACTCATGCACCCATCACTCACCTGAAAACCGGACATCTCGACCCCTCCAAACCCTTCATCCCAACGGCCCGCCTCACTAACTTGGCGTGGTTTGGAGCCGTCGGGAATCCCACATTTCAACAATGAAAATAGGGATTAGGCTAAAAACTGCCTGTTAACCACCTGTTAACAGGCAGTTAATTGGCACTAATCCCCTTCCCACCTCGGTGAGGCGGGTCCCAGTGCGGGGCGGGTACCCGCCTCCTTTGAAACTGGCATGGAGGCGGGTTGGGGCTGGGGTGGGGTCGGGACCCCCGATTTCGGGATTTTAAACCCCCACACGCCTCAAATCCCGACTCCACGGTCCAATGAAAATCCAGCCCTAGGACTCTATGGCCTAGAAATTGGGTATAGCCCCGCTTGAGGCGTTAGAACTGGCGCTGCGCAAAGTTTATAGCCAGACGAAACTCATCGCCGCCTGGCGCGACATTGGGTTGCATCGACCCCAAAGGGGATTGAGGCGCGAATTCAGATGTTGCACGGGCCTCCTAAGGCGCAAAACTTCCGGCGCTACCCAATATCGGCGCGGACGGGCGCAGCGCAGGTGATCTCAATTACCGATAACCACGAGACTTCCAGGCGCCGGCCGGCTCTTAAAGGGGTGGGTCAGTCAACCTCAGCTTCCACACTCAACGCCCTGTAGGCCTCAGAATCGGCGCTCGCCCTTCTCTGGCGCAAAAAACTTGCTCAGGATGGAGAAGGTGAGACAGAGAGCAGAGCGCTTCAGCACTGAGGCTCTGGACCAGTTGGTGTCCGCAGTGGAGAGCCGTCGAGATGTTCTGTATCCTGACAATGGTAAGAGGCCGAATCAAAAGGAGTACCGCCGAGCTTGGAGGGATGTTTCTCAGAGGGTCAACTCCAGCAGCATGGCGACCAGGAGCCCTGTTCAGTGCAGGAAGAAATTCAACGACCTCACTCGGGTCGTTAGGGTGAGTGTTGTTTATGCTGTTGGAGGAAATTTTAAAATGGCACCGTAGTGCCTGCTGGAATTCTGGACATTCATTAACATTTTGCAGACACTGGCACAACAGGCAGCTGACTTGATCTGCTTACACCAAACGTGTGATGTCACTTGCACAGAACAGTAATATAATTAAGTTGTTTGCTAACGGTATAATAATATGATCAACTTGTTTTTGATAGAATGTGATTAAGGGTTGCTAAGCTATCGGATTGGCCAAAGTTAAAGAATGCTAAAGTGCCCGATTGGTCAAATGTAATATGGTATCTTTCCTGTTTTTAAATGGTATAAAAGGAGCACGGCTGCTATTGCAAAATTGAGAAGTTTGGCGATCACATCCATAAGGTGTTAGCGCTTCTCCCAGAGCTCTGTAGTATAATAAATACTGTTCTCCTTTGATTGGTGTCCGTGTCCAGTTTATTTAAAGCAGAGAGTTAAGTTGGGTACGCGTCGACTTTGTATATCACTTAGTCCGCTCAGGCACCAATTAATTCTATATCAATTCAAACTTCTGATTCCCTCCATCTGCACCTGACTTCGCGCACCCTGTTGCCATGATGCCCCAATGGCCATCTGTCAGCAAGCACCCATGGCCCTTTCTGGGCACACACATGGACATTTGACTCAAGGCATCATGTAAGGGCTCTTGCACCATGGGGGGCATGAGATGATCTCTCAAGGCATCATGTGACAGAACTTCCCCTTCTTTCCCCTGCAGTCCAAGCTGGCGACGATCCGCAAGGACCAGCGTCGAACCGGTGGCGGACCTCCACAAGTGGTCACTCTCACAGATCTCGAGGAGAGAGTGCACCAGATTCTTGGAGGACGTCTGAGTGGTCCTGTTACCACTGCAGCTGCCGACCCCATTGTCGACAGCGAGGGTAAGGCTCTCACCTTTTTCAGCTGTCTCCTTCCACTTGGTCCCCCCGCCAGCATGCTTTCTCAGTGTGCAGCCATGTCAGAGCCTTGCCGCAATCTGGCATGCCTTGCCGCCAACCTGTCCTTTTGCTAAAGCCACTCTTCCACCTCCCTGCTTTCAGGTGCTGCATAACCAACTCGGGATCTGCGCCCTGAAGCTGCCAGTGCCAGTGCCTCCGTAGGCGAGGATCAGGAGGAAGCCGGAGCATCCGTTCCAACCTCAGGGGAGCCTACACATCTGCAGACTGGGGATAGTAGTTCCCTGGAGGGGAGGGGGGGGCTCTGATGATGAGCCAGTTGCCGGAACAAGCGGCCTGCAGCAACGCGAGGGGGGTAGGCAAGTTCGGCCACCGGCTCCCCAGAGGGCAAGGCAGGGAGTGATGACTGCTGCACAGAGTGCAGAGGAGGTGCGTAGCCTGGCTGAAATGAGCACCCAGGCCCGGCTCAGGCACACTGAGCTGATGGCTGCAGTGGGTAGGATGCCTCAGTCGATAGAAACACTGGCAAAGAGTGTGTTGGACTTTGGAGCAGCAATGGAGAGGACTGTCCAGGGCTTCGGGGTAGCAATGGAGAGGACTGTCCAGGGCTTCGAGGCTGCTATGGAAAGGATTGTTCAGAGCTTCGGACAATCCCTGGAAAGGTCTGTCCAGGGCTTGTCCGAGGCAGTGGAATGGACTGCTCCGGCCTTGTCCGAAGCAATGGAAAGAACTGTCCAGGGCTTCTCCGAAGCACTGGCACCTGCCACACAGGTCCTCACTGCTGCCACGCAGTCACTTGCTGGCCTCGTCCACACCCAGATTGAGGCAACACGAACTCTCACTGCAGCCACCCTATCTGCATCAGCTAGGATCACCCCGGGCCCTTCCAGTACCATACAAGGCCAGGAATCAGTGGAGCAGTTGATTGTGGCGGATGAGCCGAACCGGTCCCCTCAGAGAGCCAGTGTGTCGTCCGACCATGGTGCAGGTGTCCTCTCTCGGCAGGTGACCATTGCTCATGCCACCGCTGGTACGTCTGCAGTGCAGCTGCCACCACCTGCAGGGCACACTGCTTCCAGCCATGCTCAGATCAAGCAGCCTGCGTCCGCACCCTCCAAGACCAGAGGTCGTCCAGGCCGTCCCTCAGGGGCTTCTGCGCTTCCACACAGTCAGCAGGCGTCCCCCAGCCTTGACCCCACCACTGGGGTTCAATTACGTAGGAGCAGCAGGGAGGGAAGGGGCCGACCGCGAAAGAGAAGTCGTTTTCCATCAAGGGGCCAGCAGTAGAGGGAGGTGCTGAGACATTTCTTTCGCCAAATTCAAGGACTCCCTCACCTGTTGTGATGGTTGGAAATGGTTTGTTTAGTTTTGCGGCTTTGCCGAAGAGTTAACTGTTATTTTGTTAGTTATGGTTTCTGTTGACATGACGTTGTTATGCTGGAAGGAAGGACTTGTTTGACAATAAAGAAAAGTTTTAATTTGCAATGTTACACGTTACTATTTACAGTCATGCTGGCCTTCAGAGGCTTTGAAAGATCCGAAGTGCGCAGGACGAATGACACCCATCATTCCGCCAGAGGGGCCTCGAACCGAGTCCTGATGAGCCTCTGACGGATGGCCCTTCCACTTTCAGGAGCCCTCCCATCTTCCTCCTCCTCCTCCTCGTCCGCATGCTCCTCCTCCTCCTCCTCGTCCGCCTGCTCGTCCTCCTCCTCCTCCTCCTCGTCCGCCTGCTCTGCTGGACCTTGAGGGACAGCTGGCATTAGCTGGGTGCGTCGAATCGCCAAGTTGTGGAGCATGCAGCAGACGACGATGATGTGACCCACTTGCTCCGGCGAGTACTGCAGGGCTCCCCCCGAATGGTCTAGACAGCGGAAGTGCTGTTTGAGCACACCAATAATGTGCTCGACAATGTTCCTGGTCGCCTGATGGCTGCTGTTGTACAACTCTTCTGCTGGGGTGGCGGCCAAACGGAGTGGCGTCATGAGCCATGGGCAGAGAGGATAGCCCTTGTCCCCAAGAAGCCAGCCTCGTGGGCGAGCCGGCCCCTCAAAAAGGTCACAAACTGAGGTCTGCCGCAGGATGAAGGCATCGTGGCTGCTCCCTGGGAATTGGGCATTGACTGCCATGATCATTTGGCGGTGGTCACAGACCAGCTGCATATTGAGGGAGTGGAACCCCTTGCGGTTGCAGAAGTCCTCAGCATTCAGTAATGGCGCCCGCAAAGCCACGTGTGTGCAATCAATCGCCCCCTGCACCATGGGGAAGTCCGCAATGGCAGAGAAGCCCTGCGCGCGCTCCGCCTGCTTCTCCAGGGTCAGAGGGAAGGTGATGAATTGACGCCTTCTTCTATAAAGGGCAGCTGTCACTTGCCGGATGCAACAATGGACTGCAAACTGAGAGATATTCGCAATGTCCCCAGTGGCTGACTGAAAGGATCTGCTGGCATAGAAATTGAGGGCAACAGTCACTTTAACGGCCACCGACAGAGAGGTCCTGCACCGTAGACGCGGCTGCAGATCCTCAGCAAGCAGGTGGCACAGCTCAGATACAACCTCCTTACCAAATCGGAGCCTTCGCACACACTGCTCCTCCGACATGTCAAGGTCTGACACCTGCTGCCTGAATACCCTCGCAGCGTACCCTCGGATTGGCCGACCTCCATTGCCCCTCCTCCTTCTGGCCAATCCCGGCCCTCTCTCCCGCCATCTCTCTGGCCCTTCACAGTGTCCGGCCATGAGGACGTGGCCCTCCAAAGCAGCTCCCATTCCGATGCCAGTCGGTCAAAACGCTGTTAGGTGTAGCGCTCCAACTGCTCCGGACAGGTTTGAAGGTCCCAAGTATTCTAAGGCTAAATTCAAAAAAATCTGCTCCACAGTAGCTCACCAACTCTCTCCAGCAATGATCACAATGAACAGGCCAAGTGGCTGCAGCTTTTATACTAGATCTGTCCCCTTTAAATAGCGCCCCCCGACTCCGAGAAGGGCCTGGTAACGTTCCATCAAACTGTCACTAATAGCGCTAGGCGCAAAGGTTCCGGGCGCCACCGAATATCCGGTCAGGGGCACCTAAAAGGCGTTGCACACTGAAATGACGTCATGATCTGTCTGCGCACGCGGGCGCGCGCTAACACTTAGCGCAGGCGTTAAATGTATAGTCAATATGGGAGGTGTCGCTATCTTCATTGCACCCGCCCGAACATTGGGTAACGCCCCAATTCTCGGGCTCTTTAGGCGCTAATCGCTGGCGCTACCAACCGAATTTCTAGGCCTATGACTTCTTTGTGATCATGGCTCCGACTGCTTCAGTCAGATATGATATTATCTCTTGCTTCAGTGAAGTAGATTCTGGATTTTGAGGTGCTGTTCTCGATCCCACTGGCCTTTCTTTTTTGGCATTGTCACAATTTATTTCCAGAATCTTTACCATCCTTCATAGTGATAGCATAGATCAAGTATCACTAGGCCTGTTGGTGATCCATGTTCATCAGGGAAAGAGAGGAAAAAAGCAGGATTCATTATAGAGCTTTTGTAAACCGTTGTAAGTCTCTTCTTATATTTGTTCCCAGGATTTGGGAGATTCTGGTAAAGAAACATTTATTGCTTGAGAATATGGTGGTGGGCCTTCTCCTTGAAAGACTGCAGTCCTTGAGGTGATGGCATGCCAATGCCTTGTCTGAGGTAGGGAATTCCAGGATATTGACCCCGTGATAATGAAGGAATTGTGATTTAGGATGGTGTATAACTTGGAGGTGATGGTGTTCCCATAACATTGCTGTTCTTATAGAAACATACAAACATAGAAACATAGAAGATAGGAGCAGGAGTAGGCCATTCGGCCCCTCGAGCCTGTTCCACCATTTAATGAGATCATGGCTGATCATCCAAATTCAGTACCCTGTCCCTGCTTTCTCCCCATATCCCTTGATCCCTTTAGCCTTAAGAAATATATCTAACTCCTTCTTGAATATATTTAATGAATTGGCCTCAACTGCCTTGTGTGGTAGAGAATTCCACAGGTTCACCACTATCTGGGTGAAGAAATTCCTCCTCATCTCAGCCCTAAATGGCTTACCCCTTATCCTTAGTCTGTGACCCCTGGTTCTGGACTCCCCCGCCACCGGGAACATCCTTCCTGCATCTAGTCTGTCTAGTCCTGGTAGAATTGTATAAGTTTCAATGAGATCCTTCTTAGGAAGATAGGAACAGGGGTAGGCCATTCAGCCCCTCCAGCCTGTTTCACCATTCTATTAGATCATGGCTGATTTCTACCTCAACTCCATTTACCCGCCTTTGCTCCATGTTACTTGATACCGTTACCAAACAAAAATGTATCAACCTTAGTCTTGAAAATTTCAATTGACCCAGCATCCATCCATAGCCTTTTGGTGGGGAGAGCTCCAGATTTCCACAACCTTTCGTGTAATAAAAAGTGCTTCCTGATTTCACTCCTGTATGGCCTAGCTCTAATTTTAGAATTACGTCCTCTTGTTCTGGATTCCCCCACCAGAGAAAATAGTTTCTCTCTATCTACCCTATTGAATCCCTTTTATCATTTTAAAGACTTTGATGAGATCATTCCTCAACCATCTAAACTCAAGAGAATACAGACCAAATTTATGCAACCTGTCCTCATAATTTAACCCTTTAACCCTGGTATAATTCTTGTGAAACTGCAGTGTAACAATCCAAGGCTAATATATATTTCCTGAGGCTCAGAGCCCAAAACTAAACAAAGTATTCCAGATGGGGTCTGACCAAGGCTCTGTATAACTGAAGCAGCCCTTTCTCACTTTTGAATTCCAGTCCCCTTGAGATGAAAACCAACATTCCATTAGCCTTCTTGATTACTTTTTATATGTGTGCACGACCTTTTAGAGATTTGTGTACATGAACACCTAACTCCCTTAGTGGTACAGTTCATGGGGTATTGTGGAAGTAAGTACGGCAAGTTGCTGCAGTGCATCCTGTAGATAATACACGCTGTAGCCAATGTTGCCTTTAAGCTGCACGGCCATGCAGCGATCTGCAAGTCCCGCGCAGCTGGCTCAGTGACATTCTAATGGCAAGAACCGCGCATGCACAGTAATTTGAATGGGCCACTCACCCAAAAAAAAATTAGTGGGAACATTGAATGTAGCTGTGTTGCGCAGGTGATTAAAGCCAGTGCATAGTGACTCCAGTGGCAGGATTACTGATCAAGCGAACTTCTCTGACCTAGATGGTGTTGAGCTTCTCCAGTGTTGTCGCAGCTGCACCCATCTAGACTTGAGCCTTCTAGGTGTTGGAGAGGCTTTGAGGGATCAATTCAATTCAATTCAATTCAATTCAAATCGCTTTATTGGCATGACAAGTTACATCTTATGTTGCCAAAGCATCGAAAAACATTCATGTTTGTTCACAAAAATACAGATCTAGCCATACAGTGTATAAACAGATATATCCCTGAGTGTATAAATATACTTTCATATAATTTATATACACTCTTTTCTTATATTTAGTGGTTGTCCCTCTGTTTATGGCAAGCTGTAACGTAGTGTGCCGCTAAGGTTACGCAATTTCTCTCTTCCCCTAGTAGGTATGGGAGTTTTTGGTCGTCATTCAAATTTCTGAATTCCGGGCATATTTTTGTGAATTTTGGGTAGAAATTCTCCCTTATGCCCTGATATTTTCTACAAGCTGTGAGGAAGTGCATCTCTGTCTCCACCACTCCCTGACTGCAGTGAGGTGAACCTCAGGAGGTGAACCACACCTGCTAGATTACCTTGACTGTGATTTTATGAGCTGTGACATTCTTTGCTCCATGCAAATTAAAAGTGAATGATCTGTGAACAAGCTGCAAAATTATTTCCTTTGTTGAAGCAGACTACGATTAAAGGTATATTACTCCTAATCTGTTTACTACAAGCAAACTCCTGATAAGGGTGGATTGATTATTTGAGTGAATGATCACTACAATTAGTGACAGCTGAAACCAAATTCTACTGTACTTAAAAGACAGTGGCACCAACTTCCTCCAAACACCAGGTTTAGTTGGTAAATGCAGCATGTAACTGAGCCATACAGACTCGGAGGACCCAGGTTGAATTCCTGGGCTGGGCTGAGTTGGTTTATCTCAAGCAAGGTGACTCCGGGAATAACAACTTCTGCTATTTCTGTGCCTGTATTACATGTGAATTCTACATCTCAGTGAACCTAGATTTTTCATTCTTTTCCCAATTCAGTTTTCTCTCATATCTACTGAAGGCACTGACTCATGCTCAAATACAGTTCCACAGGCAATAGAGGCCTGCCAGTACCTTGCCCAAATGGTCATTCTTCTTGTTTGAGCTGAGACAGCAAGTGTTGGCAAGCTATTTGACATGTGGAGAATCACACCTGAACCCCCTATCTACAAATATGCACCTTTCATCAAGGGTCAATGAATAGCAATCATAGGTGCAAAATCTGTCTGATTTTCCACCCCTACCTCGTGAGTCCAACTGTGTCACCTTGCTCCACCTTGTTTGAGATTAGCTAACTTGGCATAGGCCAGGAATTCAACCTAGGACCTTCTAGTCTATATGGTTCAGGTATCTGCTGCCTTTACCAACTAAGCCGACAATCCTATTGTTTTAATTGCATCACTTTCTGAAATTGCGATGGGTTTCCTTTTAATTTTCAAGTGGTGATGTGGAACCACTGGACAACTTCTACCACAGTTGTTTTATGGCAGTTGAAGTTTAGTAAAGTCCTGGGTCGGGAGTTATTTGTCATGTAGGGTGTGTTCTAGGCAGGATCCTGCCACTATTGGAAGAGGGGGGTGAGAGAACGTAAAGAGGCAGAAGAGCGACAAAGAGGAGGAAACTTACCAGTTTTGTATGCCTCAGCCAAGACCGCAACCTTTAAATATAAGAACTTGGAGCCAATTCGGAGGGACAGGAAGCCTCGACTAGGCTCTCTCCCTACATTCACTACTGCTACCCTGAGCTTAGTGCTAACTTTCACTAGATGGACCCAGGGAGCAGTGGTAAGAGGTGCAGACAGCAGGAAAGTCTGCCCACGGTGTTTGTGAAGATTGGGCCTTGTCTCAAACAGTTCCTGTACAAACATTTTATCTGCTTTTGTAAATCTTGGCTTTCTGATTCTATGAGCGGAAGTACAATTTTGCTCAATGTTTTGCCATAATTGTTGCCACTTATAGAAGTGAGGGGGGGTCCAGGATCTTTTTCTGTCTACTTAAAAGCTTAAACGAATTATCTAAATGCCTTTTTACCTGTCAGTCCACTTTGATGTTGTTGATAAATTCCTATTCAAAAGCAGGCAAGCAAAATGATGGGCAGTAACCACATTTTAGGCACAGGCAGGATGATTTAGGATAATATTTTAGTTGTATTCTGCTTGTACTTCATATAATGAACAGCAGAAAACTCAGTTTACCCCACTTTACCACAACTCCTGACCTTGAATTAATTTCATGAACGAGAGTGTAGCAAATACTGTATCTATTTATGATGCATTAGATTTGGATTTGAACCAAGACACTAATGTTATTCTGGATTATTTTGTTGAAAACTAACTATCCAGAAACCTACTGAATGCCACAAAAATGAATGTCTTTAAATTCAATGCAGATGGGACTTATTGTTTATAAAATCAATAAGCTATTGTCCCAACAACATCTGTAAATGCAAAATAAGAGTCTGGTGACATTGTGAACACATCTGCAGCCCCATAAACTGTGACAAGTTACTGCAAGATCAAAAGAGAAGAACAGGAATCCTGAACAATGCATTGTAAGTGCTTGTAAGGAAGGTAACCAGAATAATGACTGTGGTGTATGTAACCTGTTCCACCTTAAGAGAACTACCTTAAGAGATGTACTACTTTCTCTTGGCTGCTGTATACTGTAATACCGGTGGTGACCACACCGGTATATAAGTGTTGTGTAGGGATTTGCTGGGCAGTTCAGCCCTGACCTCCAAATAGTAAAGACCTGTTAAAGTTATTCTTGTGGTCTGTGTCCAGTGATTTATAATAAGCATAACTGGGACACACAGACTTAACAGTGGCGACGAGTCCGATCTTACCCTGCGGCAGTTTTACATCCAAGGCAGCTTCGTCCTCAGAACGGGCGTCGAGAAGAGGCATCCGCCCTCATCATCCTGCTGAGCACCATCGCACGGGAGGCATCGAGAACCCGGGTTAAAAAGAAAAATTCTGACCACGAAGCCCTCCATCAGCGACAGGCAGTGATCATCCCTTCTACCACGGTGGTGGGTAAGCCGATCAGCGACACGAGCAGAAAGTCGGCCGCGTTGACTGTGGAGTGGGGGAGGGAAAACGGAGGAAAAAGGGCGGAGAACTCGACCACGGCCGGTGAAAAGGGCCGGGCTGCAATCGAGGCCAAGAGGCGCAGCGACTGGGGCAGCTTAAGGCACGAGGGCCGCGGAGAACTCAAACGCAGCCGGTGTAAAGGACCGGGCTGCATGAGAACCGCTGGGGAGGCGAGAACGGCAGCACGGCAATCGCCATTGCAGCCAGCGGGGGAAGAAGGCAAACGCGGGAATCCGCCATTGTAGTCGGCGGGGGAAGAAGACGAGCGTGGGAAAGACCGCCAAGCGCGGGAAGCCGCCATTTTAGTAGGCGGGGGAAGAAGACAAGCGCAGGAAGCCGCCATTTTGAGAAAAAGAAAAAAATTTAAAAACTTGCAAGGATGCCTAAACATGGGAACATTAATACCTTTGATAGTGATATCGAAGATTGGACCACGTATGTAGAACGCATGGAAGTTTATTGTAAAGCAAATAAGGTACCAGATGATGAGAAAGCACTAACCTTATTAAGCTCAATGGGTGCGAAGACATACGGGCTATTGAAGCACCTTCTGTCACCAGATAAACCGGCGGATCAGACTTTTGCGAATATTGTTACTGTCCTGAAAAATCATTTAAACCCCACGCCGCTGATGATAGCGGAACGATTTAAATTTTACAGAAGAACGCAGCTGAAAGACGAAAGCAACGCTGAATTTTTAATTCAACTGCGTAAGCTATCAAAGTACTGTCAGTTTGGAACAGGACTAGCAGATGCGCTGAGAGATAAATTTGTGTGTGGATTGTTAAAAGAAGGAACACAAAAGTGACTGCTTGAGGAGAATGATCTTACGCTTGATAAAGCTGTCACTATTGCAGCATCGCACGAAGCCGCAGCGAGAGGCACTGCGGAAATGCAGCTACGGTCACCGGAACTCAGCACCAATCAAATGGTCTTGGGTACAGTAAAATGTTATCGTTGCGGAAAGACAACGCACGATCAGAACCAGTGCTGGTTCAAAAATCAGGAATGCAGAAAATGTGGCAGGCTTGGTCACATAGCTAAAGTATGCCGGTCAGGAAAGAAGACCAGCAACAAAAAGTCACCGCAGGAAAAGTACAGAAAGGTACACAAGGTGACAGAGAACAGTTCGAATGAACAGAAGTCAAATTCAGACTCCAGCAGTAATGAACTGGGTAGTCTAAGAGTACACAATGTTGGTAAGGAAGCAGACCTCCAAACAATCTGGGTCACACTTCAGATAGCAGGAGTCCAAGTGAAGATGGAATTGGACACTGGATCGGCATTGACGGTCATGAATAAGCAAGATTATAAAAGGTTATTCCCACATATTCCCCTACGGGATACGGAGATTGTATTGAAAACATACACGGGGCAAAGAGTATACCCCATCGGGAAGATAGAGATAAAGGTGGTCCACAAGGGCAAAGAAAGCCGAGGAATGGACTTATATGTGCTACCTGAGGGAGGTCCACCACTACTGGGATGGGAGTGGATTAGGAAAATAAATATGGACTGGCATTCCTTAAAAGCACTAACGGTAGATTCCGGTAAAAAAGATGTCAAACCTAAACGATTGTCCAGAATATTGGACGATGCTAAAGAGGTGTTCCAACAGGGACTGGGAACACTGAGAGGAATTACGGCAAACATCAAGGTTGAAGAACATGCAAACCCAAAATTTTTCAAAGCCAGACCGGTACCTTATGCGATACGACCTGCTGTGGAAGCTGAGCTGGAAGGGCTAGAACGTTCAGGAGTACTGTCTAAGGTAGACTGGAGTGAGTGGGCCACGCCCATTGTCCCCGTCATGAAGCGTTCATCGAGCAACAAGCCGGGGGAACCGGGGAAGGTTCGCATCTGTGGAGATTTCAAGATCACTGTTAATCCAGTGCTTCACACGGTGCAGTATCCGCTTCCGCGGATTGAGGATATCTTCGCTTCGTTGTCTGGCGGGAAACACTTCACCAAGATAGACCTGGCGCAGGCGTACTTACAGATGGAAGTTGAGGAAGAGTCACGCCAGTATCTCACGATCAACACGCATAGAGGCTTGTACCGGTATAATAGACTGGTTTTTGGAGTGGCATCGGCTCCAGTAATTTGGCAGAGGGCCATGGAGCAGGTATTACAGGGAATTCCAGGCACACAATGTTACCTGGACGATATTCTGATTACAGGAGATGATGACGAGGAACACCTTGCAAATTTGGAACTGGTGCTCACCAGATTGAAAGAATATGGACTTCGAGTTAATCTCCAGAAATGTGAGTTCTTTCAGAAGCGGATCTCGTACTGTGGTCATGTCATTGACCAGGAGGGGCTTCATAAGTCTCCTGACAAGATCGAAGTTGTTGTGAAGGCTCCCGCTCCGGATAATGTATCCCAGTTGAGGTCGTTCCTAGGGTTGATTAACTATTACCATAAGTTTCTGCCAAATTTATCCACGGTGCTGCACCCGCTGAACGCTCTTTTGCAGAAGGGAGTACCATGGAAGTGGAGCGAGGACTGTAAGAGGGCCTTTCGCAAAAGCAAGGCATTGATCACCTCAGAGGAAGTGTTGGCTCACTTCAACCCAACGCTGCCTATTCGTTTGGCTTGTGATGCTTCTCCATATGGTATTGGGGCAGTACTCTCACACAAGTTGGCAAATGGCCTGGAGAGGCCAGTTGTGTTCGCATCCAGATCATTGACCTCCGCTGAGCGCAACTATGCTCAGATAGATAGGGAGGCTCTCAGCCTTGTGTGGGGAGTAAAGAAGTTTAATCATTACCTGCAGGGCCAAAAGTTTACGCTTCTGACAGACCACCAGCCGTTGGTATCCATTTTTAACCCTAAGAAGGGTGTTTCGGTGATGACAGCACAGAGACTCCAGAGATGGTCCCTTTTCCTAGGGGCACATCAATATCAGATTGAATTCAAAGGTACAAAGCAGCATGGTAATGCTGATGGGCTGTCGCGCCTGCCACTACCTGCAGAGGAGGAGGCACCGACGGTTGACCCTGTTGAGTTATTTCACTCGACCATCATCGAATGTTTACCAGTCACCAATGCAAGTATTGAAAGAGAAACCAGGAATGACCCGACACTGTCCCGGGTCTACGAAGTGACAGTGAAGGGATGGCCAGCACATGGTGATCCACTGTTACCGGCATTCTCAGCAAGACGAGAACAGCTGTCCGTCTGTCAAGGAACATTGATGTATGGAACAAGGGTGATTATTCCTCCTAAGTTAAGAGAGAGAGTTCTAAAGGAACTGCATGAAGGTCATCTGGGGGGAGTCAAGATGAAAAGCCTTGCTAGGGCTTATGTGTGGTGGCCGGGTATTGACCAACAGATAGAGGATCTGACGAAAAGCTGCTCAGGGTGCCAAAAAGTGCAAAATGCACCTCCGATTGCACCGCTGCATCCATGGGAATGGCCTTCAACCCCATGGCAACGTGTACATATTGACTTTGCTGGTCCATTCATGGACTCCATGTTTTTAATTGCGGTGGACGCACATTCTAAATGGCCAGAAGTGATTAAGATGACTACCACTACCTCGGAAAAGACGATCGCGGTGCTAAGAACGATATTTGCAAGAAATGGATTGCCAGAACAAATATGTTCAGACAACGGACCGCAGTTCGTGTCAGAAGAATTCCAGAAATTCATGAAGAAGAATGGGGTGAAACATTATACCTCTGCCCCATATCATCCGGCTACAAACGGGTTGGCCGAGAGATTTGTACAAACGTTCAAAAAAGCAATAAAGGCCATGAGCGAAGATCAGATTCCACTACAACACAAGGTGGACAAATTCCTACTGGCATATCGAAACGCCACTCATGCAGTGACAAACCAAAGTCCTGCCATGATGTTCTATAACAGGAGGTTGCAGTCCAGGTTGGACTTGTTAAAACCAAATGTGCGGAGGGAAGTTGAAAACAAACAGTTCCAGCATATAAATAACAAGACCACTCGGAGTTTCGAAATAGGACAACCAGTGTTAGCCCGGGACTATAAAAACGAGAAATGGCAATCTGGAACAATTCGGGCCAGGCAAGGACCCCTGATGTACACGGTAGATATTGGTGAAAATGTAATACAGCGTCATGCTGACCAACTGGTAGAATCGAGAACAAGGGTCGAACCTATGGTTACGGCAGAGACAACCATGGAAGAAGTTAGTGAACCTGAAGCATCTACCTCAGAAGTGAATGTACCTGATGATGATGTCCAATCTATAAGAGACCAACTAGATGAGTCACCCCAGCAACGAGAATCAGAGACCCCTGAAAGGCGTTATCCAACTCGAATCAGGAGGCCTCCTCAGAGACTGAGGCCTAGAAATTCAGTGGGTTGCGCCAGCCGCTAACGCCATAAAAGGGCTATATTTCCGGCGCTAGACACTTAGCGCCTGAACGCAGTCCGATCTGCGCCGACGCCCAAATTCAGTTGACATTTAGCGCCGGCGCAAAGTGTTTGCGCCCGCTCAGGTGCGCGCGCAGCTTATGACGTCATATCGTCGCGCAATGCTGTTTGTGCGCCCCAAACCGGAAATTCAGTGGCGCCCGCCCAATGTGGGCGTGGCGCTGCTAAGAACTGTGAGGTGGAACGCAAAAGAGGCCCTGTGGGCCTCGGGGAGCGCAAATTAAAGGGCACTTACACTGACTTATAAAGCCCAGCCATTTTGCTGCAATGACTTTACTGCTTTGGATTTCTGGACAGAGACCAAGGGACAGAGGTTACAGATTTGGGACAACATAGGAGAGGTATTTTTGGCTTCTGGCCAGTGCTTTGACATTTGATTCATTGTGATTTATCTGTTCTCAACTTTATTATGGGGGCTGTATGGGGGGCCAACCCTCAGTTGCAGCATTATGTGCGAAGGGCTCGCAGACGCTGTGAGAGAGGGCCAGCCATGCCTAGACGCAGAGGGGCCATCAGGCGTCGGCAACGTAGGCCTTACCCACTCAGGCAATACCGGCAGCAGGTGTCCTATCTCACCATGACTGCGGCGCATTGTGTGAAGAGGCTGCGCTTCAGAAGGGAGGTGGTTGCAGAGATCTGCCAGCTGCTTCACACAGATCTGCGTCCACAGCTGATGTGCAGGACGTCTCTCTCGGTGGAAGTGAAGGTCACGGTGGCTCTGAACTTTTATGCAAGCGGCTCCTTCCAAGCCGCTGCTGCGGACATAGCGAACATCTCCCAGTTCGCCGCGCATCGCTGCATCCGGCAGGTCACCGATGCACTTTACGCGAGGAGACACCAATTCATCTCCTTCCCCATGACCCGACAGAGGCAGGAGCAGCGTGCAGTCGGATTTGGCAGGATCGCGGGCTTCCCCATGGTGCAGGGCGCCATTGACTGCACGCATGTGGCTATGCGGGCACCTATCCACAATGCCGAGGATTACCGCAACCGGAAGGGCTACCATTCCCTAAATGTACAGCTGGTGTGTGACCACAGGCAGCGCATCCTAGCTGTCGATGCCCACTTCCCAGGAAGCAGCCACGATGCATTTATCCTGCGCCAGACTACTGTGGCTGACATGTTCGAGGCACAGCCTCCACCAACGGGATGGCTTATCGGGGACAAGGGCTACCCTTTGTGTACATGGCTCATGACCCCGCTCCGCGCGCCCAGGACCCCAGCGGAGGAGGCATACAACGAAAGCCATCAAGCCACAAGGAACATCATCGAGCAAACGATAGGCGTCCTCAAGCAACAGTTCCGCTGCCTGGATCGTTCCAGAGGATCTCTTCAGTATTCGCCGGATAGAGTCTCCCAGTTCGTCGTCGTGTGCTGCATGCTGCACAACCTGGCTATCCGCAGGACTCAGGCACTGCCACCTGGCATTGCACCACCACCTCAGGAGGACGAGCAGGAGGAGGAGGAGGAGGAGGACCAGCCCAGGAGGGAGCGACAAGGGCCAAGGGCCGTCCGCCGGGGGCTTATTGATCGACACTTCTAGGCCCCCTGTCAGGGAATGGCCTGTGGCAATGAACGCACCTGAGGCAGCCGCTCTGCAAGCCCTCAGCCGGTTAATGCAACAACCACTTCAAACATGACACCTGGACATGCTGAATAAATCAAAAGCTTTATTTCACAAACTCAGGGCCCTTCCCACATGAAACAGAAAAACAGACAGGACCCCCAAAAAACAGTCAAAAACATCTGTCACTCCCAAAACCTGGGGAGGACTAACAAAACTTGCCCATCCAAAAGGCCTTCAACAGCGGCCTTACAAAAATAAGCCCCCCCCCCCCCACAACAGAGACACCCCCATGAAAACAAAAAATGCCTTGATCCTCGGCCTTAACAAAATAATGCCACCCACAACACAAGCACCCCAATATAAAAGAAACCGCTCTCACCACACTCTAATGGGTGTGCCGAGAGGGCGAGTCCTTAGACAGGCTTCTCCGGCCCCTGGCCGACCTGCTGCTCCGCCTCAACCTGGGCCCTGCGGGTGTGGCGAGGCTGGGGGAAGGCTCATGAGGGCCACAAAGCGTGTCGGCAGATGCCCTTGGGGGTCGGCCTAGATGAGGCCTGGCCCGGGAGGGGCCGGCTGCTGACTGCTGCAGCTGTGGCTGGGCAGCATCAGTCTTAGCAGCAGCTCGTCGCACCTTGGCTGGGGGAGTGGCAGTGTCGGCAGCACCATTGGGGGCAAGCTGGCTGATGGCAGGTGCGCGCTGCTCGCCAGAGACACTGGCACTCGGCCGGGCTGGCAGTGTAGCAAGCGCAGCAATCTGGGGGAGGCCAGACCGCTGTGCTGCAGCAGGGCGGCGGGTGCCATGGCGATGCCTCCGTGCCACAGCGAGTGTGGCAGAAGTGCGTGCCCGAACTGCCCTGGTATGTGCCCGCATCAGCTCTGCCAGTGTGTGGGCGGCACCACTCATCTCGCGAGTCGCGTCCTGCGCTGCCGCCAGTTGCTGCACACCCGCGTCCTGCGCTGCCGCGAGTTGCTGCACACCCCTGTCGTGCGCTGCAGCCAGTTGCTGGACACCCCTGTCGTGCGCTGTCGTGAGTTGTTCGAACCCCCTGGCCTGTGATTCCCCGAAAGCCACCACACTCTGAGCCAGGGACTCAATGGCGTGAGGCATCTGTTCGACCACCCCCATGAACTCTTGGTGGCGCCGTTCAGACGCCGCCGACATCTCATCGAGGACGCGCACCTCCTGGGCGAGGACCGTGTCCGGACTGGAGGGCGGACTCTCCCTCCGGGGAGAAGGCCGCCGAGCTGGCCGACCCTTCCCGCGTGCGTCGACCCCACTTGGGCCAGGTTCTGCCCTCCCCTCCAACACCTCCCCCCTCTGGGCAGAAGGCCGGCGTGCTGCCGGAGCCTTCCCGCGTGCGTCCACCCTACTGGGACCAGCTTCGGCCCTCCCCTCCAACACCTCCCCCCTCTGGGGAGAAGGCCGGCGTGCTGCCGGACCCTTCCCGCGTGCGTCCACCCTATTGGGACCAGCTTCGGCCCTCCCCTCCAACACCTCCCCCTGGCTCTCCTGCAGGCCAGACGTCTCCCCTCCATTGCCATCCCCTGGCGCGGAGGTGGGTTCCCCCGATGTGCCGCCTTCCTCCTGGTCCTCGACGTCCTCCTCCTCCAAGGGCCTGGCTCTCTGCACTTCAGGGACCACCTCCTCCTCACCAGCTGAAAGCAGGAAGGCACAAGAGTAGCTTTAGAGTGAGGACAGGCCGTCAGCGAGGGAGGCCTGAGTGGTGCATTATGCGCATTTGTCGGTCAGTGGGAAAGGATGTAGATCTGAAGCGCGAGGGCAACGAGAGAGGTGCAACCGGTCATGTCCTTACCAGTGGGTACCAGTACAGGGTCCGCCTCGCCGATCGCGACAGGGCCAGTCACCCGGCCACGCATGAGTCGTGCCACGCTCTCCTCCAGATCCGTGAGCGCCTGGTACTCGGGACGGCCTCCACCAGTGACAGCCTGGCTCCTTACATTGCTCGCCAGCTTGGCCTGCAAGAGAAAGGACGGCCTCTAAGTACAGTGTGGTGCCCTGTCGCTGTGTGCACTGCCTCCCATGGTGGAATAGCTTGGCCAGTATGGTGCCCTGTTGCTGGGTGCACTGCCTCCCATGGTCGAATAGCTTGGCCAGTGTGTTAAGTGCAGAAAGTGCTATTGATGAACATGCAAGTGCCATTGCTGCGGGAGGAGGGCTGCCCATTAGGCCTTTGAGGTCCCTTTGCCCATAATGTGAGGTGCACATGCAAGGATGAGGGGGACACTGGAAAGGGTACTCACCTTCACCATCCGAGTGAGGTCGTTGAACTTCTTGCGGCATTGGTCCGCACTCCTGGGGACATCACAGGTGGATGACACCCTGCGGGCGATTTTGCCCCAGGCTCTCCTGTACTGGCTCCTGGGAGCCTTCCTGCCACTGTCCGGGCACAGGATCTCTCTTCTCTTCTCCACACCATGAATGAGCACACTCAGAGCATGCTCTGAGAAGCGCTGCGCTCGCTCACGGGCCCTCTCCATTGCTCCAGGCGCTATTTTGGCACACCAGTAGTGCTGAGGCCTAGCTGCAGGGCTCCAGTATGCAGGGCGTGGCAGCAGTCAAAGTTGACCCTTCCCCCTTTAAGAGCTGGCCGGCGTCAGGGTGTCTGCTGTCAATCAAAACATGACCGCACCTGCGCTGCGCCCGGCTTCGGCGTTATTAGGCCACATCGCCGGCTTAGCGCTGGAACACAGCATTTCAACGCCAGTTTCAGCGCTCGGCCAAACTTAGGGCCAACTCTACTGAATTTCGGCGATGTGGCCTACACTTTCCGGCGGGCGCTAACTTTAGCGAGCGCCCGACTTTAGCGCCCCAAAAGTGTCCAGACTGAATTTCTAGGCCTGAATCTTTGAACTGTTTTGCATGAAGTTGTATATGTATATGTTATTATGTTATGTTAAATGGGGTTATAACTGTTAAGCTTAAAAGGGAGGATTGTGGTGTATGTAACCTGTTCCACCTTAAGAGAACTACCTTAAGAGATGTACTACTTTCTCTTGGCTGCTGTATACTGTAATGCCGGTGGTGACCACACCGGTATATAAGTGTTGTGTTGGGATTTGCTGGGCAGTTCAGCCCTGACCTCCGAATAGTAAAGACCTGTTAAAGTTATTCTTGTGGTCTGTGTCCAGTGATTTATAATAAGCATAACTGGGACACACAGACTTAACAATGACCATCTTTATACTTCTGAAAACTTTAAGTCATAAAACTACATTCCTACATTACAACAGTGACTACACTTCAAAAGCACGTCATTGGCTGTCAAGCGTTTGAGACGTCCTGAGGTTGTGAAAGGTGCTATAGAAATGCAAGTCTTTCTTTTTCTTTTAAAGCTACTCTAATCCCATTGGGGGAGAAAAAACCAAGCAGGGAATATAACAACATAAATGAGCAATGTCTACAGCTGCAATAAAAAGACATATCACACGTGTGATGAGGCTAGAAAAATAAACCTGAGGAAACAAGACAGCTGCAATGAGCAGGAATATGCACAGTCCTAAGGTCTCTGTAGGAAAACAAGCTGAGAAATTGGATTGCGCCTGAATTAGGGCACGATTCGAGTGAAGCATGCACTGCACGTACCTTAAGAGGCCGGCGGCAGGTCCAGGGCTAGTTGGTCCGCTGGCCTCATTAGTATATTACTGGCGAAGTGCGAGCAACAGTCACAATCCCCAGAGGCAGGTTACCGGTCACAGGAGGGCATCAAGGTGGGCCGGTTAGGTTTCTGACTGAGGGCTAAAGATGAGTCTGGGGGAAGGAGGCTATTGGGTGGGATGCCAAATTCAGTCATTTACCCCATTTTTTAGAAAGGAGGAATTCTAGCCCTAGATATATTTCTGAAGAGAAAAACGATTGAGCGATATGCTGAGAAAGGAGGCATGTGAGGTTAAGAATGATCAAAAAGCGGGTGCTCATTGACTTACATGGCCTTTTTTATCATTTTCATTACCTTGCTTTCACTAGTGACACATATCTATATAATAATTAAAATATGGCCCGTAATCCTGTATCGATCCTGTAACATTGTTGATTGGTAGTAATTTGGGAATTCCTACACATTGTGATCAGCACTTTTTAATATTCTATATAGTTTTAAGTTGTAATAAATTTTTTAACAAATTAGGTCCAATTCATAGCTCAGTAAAAAGGCACTAAGTGAGTAAAATCTCACTTCATAAGTCCTATTGATTTCCTTTATTGCTAAATTGTGACCTGAATTAAGTACCTAGAATTGATTTAACCACATGTCAGCACAGACCAATCTGAACCCAACATTGCTCCATGTCACATAGGAACATGGAAAAGTACAAGAGCAAAAAAAGATTATGCAGCTCTTCTGGTCCGTCCCAAAATGAAGACCCCTCAATCACCCATTCACTCAAGTATTAACTGCATATTGTTGGGGGGAAAAATCCCATTTTTGGCAGCAGTTTCAGTTCCTCAGCCCTCCTTCTTTTAATCCTCCACACTGCGCATTTTACCTAGGGTTGCCAACTCTTTGGGATTGTCCTGGAGTCTCCAGGACTTGAAGATTCATCTCCAGGAAAACCCAGGAGAACAATCATAGGGACAGCAAAAAAAAAATCTTTTTCTTTAAATACTTTTGTTTATCAATTATAAAAACGTGGCAGTTGGGAAAGAAAAGGCTGTTTGACGGACAGTCCAGAATCATCCAATTGGGTAACCAAGAGCCTCTTTGATTTCCAATTAGCCACGGTGAGAATGGACATGTTGCGCGAGCAATGGTGGGAGTGTGGGGCCAGGGCAGGTGGAGGGAGTAGGCCATGTGATCAAACCTCCAGGACTACATCCAACCAGAGTTGGCAACCCAAATTTTACCCACAGTGCTCAACATCTGCTCCCTTCCAGGGCCTCTGCTTATCCTCCTTCTCAGGCCTGCCCCAAGTGCAGTTGCTCTACTGTGCTTGTGCATGTCATGATGAATCAGACACTTTGGGGGAAAAATTTGGTTGTTTGCACCACCCATTAGCGCCTAAAGAGGTCGAGAAGTGGGGCGCTAACCAACTAGCGCCCGGGCGCAGTGAACCCTGCGCCTCTTCCCAAATTGAGGGTACATTTAGCCCCGGTGCTAAATCGTTGCGCCCGCTCACCGGCGCACGCAGATCATGACGTCATTTCAGTGTGCAAAGCTGTTGGGGCGCCCTGGACCGGAAATTCAGTGGCGCCCCCCTCCGTTCCGTCTGGCGCTAACAAGGACAGGTTACCTTGAACGTTTCCCAGTCGCTGTCGGGCTGGGGGGTTGCTACTTAAAGGGGACTCTTCCTGGATTATTAGTGGTAGCCATTTTTGGACCACACCTTCTGTGAAAGAGAGAGTTGCTCAGAGACAAACGGAGTGCCATTTCTGCAGTGAGCCAGCGCTGGCTGAGGAACTTTAGCCTTCTGAACATTACTTTGCAGTTGGTAAGCTTCTCAACCGGCATAACTTTCAGTGCGCACTTACTATGGGGGCTGCATTTGATGGGAACGTCATCCTTCTCAATCATATTGACAGGGCACAGAGACACAGGGATAGAGTGGCAGGCATGGCCAGATGGAGGAGGGCCTACAGACGTCGGCACACGAGACCTTATGCTGCCAGGGTTTTCCGCCAA
The DNA here is from genome assembly GCF_052327205.1 of Somniosus microcephalus. Lineage (NCBI taxonomy): Eukaryota > Metazoa > Chordata > Chondrichthyes > Squaliformes > Somniosidae > Somniosus > Somniosus microcephalus. The sequence goes on from NC_140993.1 coordinate 237,707,618, forward strand.
CAGTTTTCGTATATCAACATGTCGGAGGAGCAGTGTTTCCAAAGGCTGCGCTTCAGTAAGGAGGTGGTCATTGAGCTCTGCCACCTGCTTCAGCCAGATCTGCAGCCTCAACTAAGGTGCAGGACATCTCTGTCGGTGGCTGTGAAGATCACTGTGGCTCTAAACTTCTATGCCAGCGGCTCCTTTCAGGCCGCTACTGGGGACATTGCCAACATCTCACAGTTCGCGGTGCATTGCTGCATCCGTCAAGTGACTAATGCCCTCTTTAAAAGGAGGCGGCAGTACATCTCCTTCTCAATGACCCCGGACAAGCAGCGAGAGCGCGCAGAGGGCTTCGCAAGGATAGCGGGCTTTCCCATGGTGCAGGGCACCATTGATTGCACGCATGTGGCTTTGCGGGCGCCTCTAGAGAATGCGGAGGATTTCCGCAACCGAAAGGGGTTCCATTCTTTGAATGTGCAGCTGGTCTGTGACCACCGACAGCTGATACTCGCTGTCAATGCCCACTTTCCAGGCAGCAGCCACGACGCCTTCATCCTGCGCCAGACTTCTGTGGCAGACCTTTTCGAAGCCCCGGCTCACCCAGGAGGCTGGCTTCTCGGGGACAAGGGCTATCCTCTGTGCCCCTGGCTGATGACCCCGCTCCGTTCACCCAGCACCCCTGCTGAAGAACGTTACAATGAGAGCCATCAAGCAACCAGGAACATCATTGAGCACACAATCGGCGTGCTGAAGCAACGGTTCCGCTGTCTGGACCATTCCGGAGGAGCCCTTCAGTACTCACCTGAGTGAGTCTCCCACTTCGTGGTTGTGTGTTGCATGCTGCATAACCTGGCAATCCTCAGGACCCAGCCAATGCCACCAGACATTGAAGCACCAGCAGAGGAGGAGGAGGAGGAGGAGGAGGAGGACCAAGACTTATAGCAAGTCGCTTCTAGGCCCCTCTGAGGGAATGCTTTCTGCCATTCCAAGAACATGAATGGAACCGTTCTGCTACCCCTAAGCCGGTCAAGGCAACAATTAGTGCAAAGAACAGACATGGACATTGTGAATAAATAAACTTCTTTATTTAACAAAATGTGTATCTTTCCCGCATGACAAAGCAATGGAAACAAACAGCAAAACAAACAGACTGCCACATAACTGTCTCTCACACCCTGGAGACAATGTCCAAAACATAACTGCCTCTCACACCCTGGAGACATGTCCAAAACATAACCAAAATTCAGACCAGCATCCTCGGCCTTGAATGAAAGAAATAGCATAATTTAGCAGCACCTCCTACTTTTTGCCCCTCGATGGTGATCTGCTTCCCTTGCGGAATTGCCCCCTTCCCGCCCTGCAGCTCCTCCATAGTGGGACCCCAGTGGCTGCAGCAAGGCTGGGGGAGGCCTGCTGACTGTCCGAAACTGAGACCGCAGATGCCCTTGAGGTACGGCCTGGACCAGCTCTGGGCCTGGAGGACCCGGCTGCTGACTGCTCCAGCTCCGCATGGGCGAAAGCAGTCTGTCCTACAGGTGGTGGCAGCTGCAGTGGAGAAGTGCCAGTGGTGGCATCAGGAATGCTGTCATCCTGAGAGCAGACAGCAGCTCCCTGGTCGGCCGACACACTGGCACTCTGACGGGGCAGCACCGCAGCATGAGCAGCAATCGGCTGGTGTACAGATTGCTGGCCTGCTGTGGCGTGGCGAGGGCCCCGGGGAATCCTGCCCGATCCAGCGAGGGTGGCAGCAGTCAGTGCTCGCATGGCCTCAATCTGCGTCTGCATGAGACCAGCCACTGACTGCGTGGCAGCACTCAGCACTTGCGTGGCAGGTGCCAGTGCTTCGCCGAAGTCTTGGAGAATCCTTGCCAGTGCTACGCCGAAGTCCTGCACAGACTCCTTGCCTGTGCTGCGCCGAAGTCCTGGACACTCCTTGCCAGTGTCTCAATGGAGTGGGCATCCTTGCCACTGCAGCCATGAGCTCAGTGTGCCTCAGCCCAGCCTGGATGCTCATTTCTGCGAGGGCACGCACCTCTTCTGCGCTCTGTGCAGCAGCACTCGCGGCCCGACTCGCCCTCTGGGGAGACGGCCCCCGAGCTTCCCTACCCCTCTCGCGTTGCTGCAGGCCGTTGGGTCCTGGAGCTGCATCCTCCTCAGACCATTCCCCCCCGCTCCCCTCCAGGGAAAGCGTCTCCCCAGTCTGGACATGGGCTGGCTCGCCTGAGGGTGGCACGGATGGTCCGGCTTCCTCCTCCTCGTCGCCTCCAGAGTCACTGACACTGGCAGCTTGAGGGCCCGCCTCCCGAGCTGGTGATGCAGCATCTGAAAGCAGGGAGGTTCAAGAGTGGCTTTAGCGAAAGGATAGGGTGGCAGCAAGGGATGCATGAGTGCTGCAATGCTCTGAGTTGGCTCGAGAGTGAAAAAGCATGCTGGTGTGGGGAACAAGTGGAAGGAGAGAGGTCAAAAAGGTGATGACCTTACCATTGTTGTCCACAATGGGGTCGGCATCTCCAGAGGCGACGGGGCCAATCATCCAGCTTGCCACAATCCGGTGGACTCGCTCCTCCAGGTCTGTAAGGGTCTGCAGGTGAGGCCGGCCTCCTCCGGTCCGATGCTGTTGCCTTCTATTATTGGCCAGCTTGGCCTGCAAGAGAAAGGACGGGGTGTGATGAAACCTGCAGCCCTGATCTGGGATGACATGCCTCCCATGGTCGATTAGCCCTTACATTATGCTGCCCTGATCTGAGATGACATGCCTCCCATGGTCGATTAGCCCTTACATTATGCACAGAGCTGAATGAGCGTGTGTGTTTCCAGAAAGGGCCATGGGTGCTTGATGACAGCTGGCCATTGGGGCTTTGCACACTCTCTGGCCATAAAGTGAGGTCCAGATGGAGGGATGAAGATGATTCTGAAAAAGGCACTCACCCTGATGACCCGAGTGAGGTCGTTGAACTTCTTCCTGCATTGCACAGGAGTCCTGGGAACCATGCTGCTGGAGGTGACTCTGTGGGAAACCTCCCTCCAAGCTCTGCGATAGTCGCTGTGTTGAGGCGTCCTGCCATTCTCTGGGTAGAGTACAGATCACCTGCGCTCCACCGCGCCAACCAAAGCATCCAATGCCCCCTCACTGAAGCACTGCGCTCTCTCCTTGGCCCTCTCCATATTGATGCAGTTGTCGATGCCACAGGTAGGTTACCGCCGAGTTTGAGGCCTACGAGGCGCAGGGTGCGGCTGGAGATGATAATCGATCCGCCCCTTTAAGAGCTGGCCGGCGCCAGCATGTCTGGCTGAAATCGATAATTGACAGCACCTGCGCTGCGCCCGCCCATGGAGAAATTGCGTCGCGCCGCCGGGTTAGCGCCTTAAGACTGTCGTGCAGCGCCTGATTTAGCGCCGCAATCACCTTCAGGGGTGCAGCTACCCAATATCGCTCGAGGTGGCGATAAATTGCGCCTGGCGCTAAACTTTGCGCAGCGCCAATACTAGCGCCCCAAACGGGGCGATACCGAATTTCTCCCCCTTTGATTTTCCAGTACAAATTTGGCTGGTTCTTTTAGATATTCTGCATTGCGTTCCTGCATATGTTACTTTTCCTTTGTCGACGCTCACTCTCCATCTAACTCAGTTAGGCACAGGAGACAACTAGGATGGCTAAAAAACAACTTTTATTTGCCACTGAAGTGATTTCATTGAGTCAGGCATGCTACAATCATTGAATAAGCAAACTGTTTGAAAATAGACATTGGGGTAATTTTGGACTCCTGGGTGGATACACGGCCTCGCAAGCGACTGGCCCCTCTAGCAGCGAGAGCGGGGGGGGGGGGGGGGGGAAATAGGCAATTTTAACGGCCAGGCCTCATTCACATTCTGCAGGACAGAATCCCACCCCAACCCAGTGGGAATGACAAGGGGCTGGCGGGCGGGAGCGGGAGAGGGATTTCGGGCAGCGGGAGGCTGCTGCTGGGGACCCGAGGGAACGATCCTCGGCTTAAGTTTAGTGGTTAGGGGGAAGGCTCGGGGCAGGGGTGGCCCAAAGTTTCCACAAACCCCAGACTAATGAAAAACCTTGTTCACTTCAGTAATTCACCCATCCCTGTCCTATTATTCAGTGTAATATATACAAGTTCCTTTTTTTTTATTTCCTGTTCATCACAAATAGTTATTGTTTTATCAGGCCGAGTTGGCTAAACTACCCGAGGAGGAAGTTTGTAATGAAAACCTGCCGGTAATGTCGTAACAGCTATCTGAAATCAGAGGAGCTAATTCCAGTAAGATTATCTGCATGCAATGCAGATTATAAGGATAGAATTTTCCAAAAGCACAAAAATAAATCACAAGTGATGTGGACCCAACACAATGTCAAATTTTGTGTACAACAGTGAAATTAAACACTTTTGGTAATCTCTTGACTTAGGAAAAGAAAATAGATAAAATTATTGACTTGTTAATCTTGCCAAAGAAGTTAAATGGAGGACAGTAATTGAAAAACACATTTAGCAACATGAAAGAGTTTATGTGCAATCGTGAAATAGAACTGGTGGTAAGAAGTAGCATGCTTAATTGTATTGAATGGTCAATTGTACTGTACTGATGTGAAAATTGGACCTTGGAAGCTAATGTAAGACGATTGGGGGTGTTTGAGTTTTTACGCTATATTGAAAATAGCTTGGACAAGAAGAAAGATGAGTTAGGGTCCTAGCATAGGTGAAGGAAGAAGTGACACCATCGATTATGAAGAGAAAGGTGATAGACTATCACATTATGGGGAAGTCACAAGGAACACTGTAGGGGAACAACAGAAAATGCTGGAGAAACTCAGCAGGCCAGGCAACATCCGTGGAGAGAAATTAGAGTCGACGTTTCGGGTCGAAACCCTTCTTCAAAACTGGAAAGGAAATGAAATAGATTGAAAGGAGGGCTGGGGAGGGAACAAAAGAAGTGAATAGACATTAAGAGGTATTCAAAACGAGACGAGATGGTGATAGGGCTAGAAAAGAGACAAAAGACGGCTCAGATTAGGTGTGAAATGTTCTGGCAGAATGAGAGACAGCTGCCATGTAAAAAAAAGAGGGGGGGGGAGGGAAAACCCAAAACAAAGGGGTGGGAAAAAATATATAAGTAAAAATGTAATAGGGGCCGAGGTTATCATCTGAAATTGTTGAACTCGATATTGAGTCCGGAAGGCTGTAGAGTGCCTAATCAGAAGATGAGGTGCTGTTCCTCGAGTTTATGTTGAGCTTCCGTGGAACAATGCAAGAGGCCGAGGACGGTGAGGTCCGAGTGGGAATGGAGCGGTGAATTAAAATGACAGGCGACCGGAAGCTCGGGGTCACCCTTACGGACTGAATGGAGGTGTTCCGCAAAGCGGTCACCCAATCTGCGTTTGGTCTCCCCAATGTAGAGGAGATCACATCGTGAGCAGCAAATACAGTATACTAGATTGCAAGAAGTACAAGTAAATCGCTGTTTCACCTGGAAGGGGTGTTTGGGGCCCTGGACAGTGGGAAGCGGGAAGGTATAGGGGCAGGTGTTACATCTCCTGCGCTTGCACGGGAAGGTGCCAGGCGAAGGGGAAGGGGTGCTGGGGGTGATAGAGGAGTAGACTAGGGTGTCTCAGAGGGAGCGGTCCCTATGGAATGCTGATGTGCCAAATAACTGCCCTGAATCCGTGAAGTTAAAGCTTAAGACTGAAGCCTTTTATTAAGTAAGAATCATGGCAGAGCTAACAGAGTTCACCATCGACCGAGCCCTTGGTAGAACATACCAGAAGAGGGGCGGGGCCAGGGAGGAGCATTAGTGGTTCCCCCCGGTGGAACATTCCGGACATTACAAGTACAAGTACAAATATCAGAACACAGTTATTTCATCACATTCACCCCCTGCTATAGATTCAGTCTGTCAGGAGGTCTGATAATCCTCTGGGAACGACGTAACTCTTGCTGAGGCTCCTCCCAGAGTACTAACTCTGGTTCATTCGAATTCCCAGAATCATCAGTATTTTCCACACTGAGGGTTTGTGTCTCTGAAGGTCCAATACCATGATTGAAAACTCTACTCTCAGAGTCGAACTCTTTTCAAGCTCCAGCAGGTGCAAGATCTTTAATAGAGACCGTATCCTCTCGCCCATCCGAATATTGAATATACGCATACTGGGGATTAGCATGGAGGAGTTGTACTTCCTCCACCAGTGGATCAGTCTTGTGGCCTCTCACATGTCTGCGCAACACAGGGCCCGTGGTCGTCAACCATGTGGGTAACGATACTCCATTAGTAGCTTTTCTTGGAAAACTAAACATCCTTTCATGAGGGGTGGCATTCGTCGCTGTACACAAAAGAGACCTTATGGAATGCAGCACGTCTGGCAGGACATCCTGCCAGCGAGAGGTCGGCAGGCCTCGTGACTTCAGAGACAGTACAATAGCCTTCCACACTGTCGCATTTTCTTTCTCGACCTGCCCATTACCACGAGGGTTATAGCTGGTAGTTCTACTCGTTGCAATCCCCTTCGATAGCAAAAACTGTCGTAATTCTTCGTTCATAAAGGAAGAACCCCTATCACTATGTATATAGTTAGGCATGCCGAACAAGGAAAACAGTTGGCAGAGGCATTTAATTACAACAGCACTAGTCACATCCGGACAGGGGATAACAAAAGGGAACCGAGAGTACTCGTCTATAATATTAAGAAAATAGACATTACGGTTGCTCGATGGAAGGGGACCTTTAAAATCGAGACTCAAACGCTCAAATGGTCGAGTTGCTTTAATAAGATGAGCTGGCTCGGACGGCTCATAGAAGCGGGGTTTGCATTCAGCACAAACATGACAGGTTCTGGTCATTGTCCGGACCTCCTCAATAGAGTAGGGTAGATTGTGGGACTTAATGAAGTGGTTCATTCTGGTAACCCCAGGGTGGCAGAGTGCGTCGTGGAGACTTTGAAGCTTATCTGTACCTAGACTAGCACATACTCCTCGTGACAAAGCATCCGATGGCTCATTAAATACTCCAGGCCTGTACTGAATATCATAGTCATATGTTGACAGTTCTATTCGCCATCTTAAAATCTTATCATTTTTGATCTTGCCTCTCTGCTTAGTGTTGAACATAAAGGCCACAGATCGCTGGTCAGTAATGAGCGTAAAACATTGGCCAGCGAGATAATGTCTCCAATACCTGACTGCTTCAATAATTGCCTGTGCCTCCTTTTCCACTGAAGAATGTCGAACTTCTGGTCCTTGCAATGTACGAGAGAATAAAGTCTACCAGCTTAGTTAAGAGTTGCTGCCAACGCAAAATCAGATGCATCACTTTCCACTTGAAATGGGATCTTCTCATCCACGGCACAAACCACTGCCTTCTCAATGTCCCGTTTGATATTAAGGAAAGCCTCCTGAGCTTCCGCCGATAGCGGAAAAGACGTCGACTTAATAAGAGGTCGGACTTTATCTGAGTAGCTAGCCATCCACTGGGCATAGTACGAGAAGAATCCCAGACACCTTCTTAAAGCTTTTACAGTGTGAGGTAAAGGTAATTCTTTAAGTGGGCGTAATCTTTCAGGGTCTGGCCCGATTACCCCATTCTCCACAATGCAACCAAGAATACACAAACGTGTAGTATTGAAGATACACTTGTTTTCGTTGTAGGTCAGGTTTAACCTCTTTGCAGTCTCTAGGAACTTCGCAAGATTTTGATCATGCTCCCATTGGTCACGCCCACAGATGGTAACATTGTCCAGGTATGGGAATGTTGCTTCCAACGCGTATTCATCCACCATACGATCCATCTCCCGTTGGAAGACGGATACCCCATTCGTCACTCCAAAGGGCACCCGAAAGAATTGGTACAGGCGCCCATTAGCTTCGAAGGCCGTATAAGGTCGGTCTTCTATTTTGATGGGGAGTTGATGGTAGGCAGACTTTAAATCAATGGTGGAGAACATGCGGTACTGAGCTATCTGGTTCACCATCTCAGAAATACGAGGCAAAGGATAGGCGTCTAATTGGGTATATAAGTTTATAGTCTGGCTATAATCGACCACAAGTCTTTTCTTCTCATTAGTTTTAACCACCACCACCTGGGCACGCCACGGGCTACCACTGTGTTCGATGATTCCCTCCCGTTGAAGCCTTTCCACTTCCTCTTTTATAAATGTTGTATCTTCTGAACTATACCGTCGACTCTTAGTCGCTATAGGTCTACAATTAGGAGCAAGGTTCGCAAACAAAGAAGGCGGACTTACGTTTAAAGTAGAAAGGCCGCAGACTGTGAGCGGAGGCTGAGATCCACCATACTTAAGGGTAACGCTCTCATGCTGACACTGGAAGTCCAAGCCTAATATTAAGTTCACACACAACTGAGGTAATATGAGGAGTTTAAAGTCCTTATACTCCGTATCCTTAACGGTCAATGTGACTTTACAATATCCAGTTACCTCCGAAGTAAGGGATTTGGACGCCATCACAATTTCACTTCGAGTAGGATACACCTTCAATGAACAGGAGTTAACAAGGTTGGGGTGTATAAAACTTTCAGTACTGCCACAGTCTATCAAACACCCAGTAGGACGACCATTAATCTTAATGTCCATCATAGATTTTGACAATATAATATATAATTCAACTTTATTGTCATTGCACAAGTACATGAACAACGAAATGTGATCTTGCAAGCTCCCATGACTGGGAGAAGCAAAGCCGCTGCGTCGGTGCGCGCCGCCATTCCATTTCCACCATTCCTCCTGTCCAACAATCTTCAGCCCAACGCCCGGGCCTGCTCACCAGCCGCTCCTCCTTCCGTGACCTTCTCACCAACCGCCCCTCCTCGGGGCTCCTTCCGTGACCTTCTGCACCTGGTCTTCCCTGATGGTCACCCCTCCAGGTACTAACAAGGAACACGGTATGGTCTGGTCAACGTAGCCGAGGCTAGAGTAAAACGATAGGCGGCAGCAGAGAAGACATCGGGTACAGGATTATTACCCTTACACACTTTACTAAAATGTCCCCGTTTCTTACATTTAAAACAGGTAGCCTCTCTGGCTGGGCAACTTTGCCTGGGGTGTTTAGATTGGCCACAAAAATAACACTTAGACCCATGGGGCACAGCCGCAACAATAGGATTAAGTGGGGGCTCCATTGGTGTTATGGATGCCTCCATACTCGGAACACACGAGGCTGAGAGAGATGCATGGGCTGATGCATACACTTCTGAATTCTTCTGGGCTACATCTAACGATCGAGCAGCAGCGACGACCGTTTTTAAAACTAACGAGTCGTTCTCGAGGAGTCTCTGTCTAATATAATTAGATCGGAGGCCAGATATGAAAGAATCGCGGATGGCTTCTTCCTGATACACTATGGCAGAGACAGCCTTGTAGTTGCAACCCTTAGCCAAAGCCTTAAGGTCCTGCAGGAAATCGTCCAGAGATTCCTCGGGTAATTGCCTGCGAGTAGACAGGAGATACCTGGCGTATACTTCGTTAACCGACTTAAGGTACTGGGCTTTAAGAGCTGCGAGGGCCTCTTCATATGTAGTAATATCTTCAATTATAGAGTAAGTTTGATGACTTACCAAGTTGGTTAGAAGACCCAACTTGTTAACCGTCGGATCGGTCGATGATGCGATGAAGTGTTCAAAACATCGGAGCCAATGCGTAAATTTCTTCGACGCATCTGCCGAATGGGGATCGATATCCAGACGCTCTGGTTTCAAAATCGATCCATCTTCCAAAAGTTGTTACTTAATAAAATTGATGTGCCAAATAACTGCCCTGAATCCGTGAAGTTAAAGCTTAAGACTGAAGCCTTTTATTAAGTAAGAATCATGGCAGAGTTAACAGAGTTCACCATCGACCGAGCCCTTGGTAGAACATACCAGAAGAGGGGCGGGGCCAGGGAGGAGCATTAGTGGTTCCCCCGGTGGAACATTCCAGACATTACAAGTACAAGTACAAATATCAGAACCCAGTTATTTCATCACAAATGCTGAAAGGGGAGGGGAGGGGAAGATGCGGTTGGTGGTGGGATCACTTTGGAGGTAGTGGAAATGGCAGAGGATGATAGGGGAACCCTATCGTGGTTCCGGGAGGGAGGGGCAGGGGTGAGGGCAGAAGTGCGGGAGATAGAACGGATACGGTCAAGGGCCATGTCAACCACGGTAGAGGGGAATCTTCGGTTGAGGATAAAGGAAGACATGTCGGAAGCACTGGTGTGGAAGGTGGCATCGTTGGAGCAGATGCAGCGGAGACGGAGAAACTGGGAGAATGAAATAGAGTCCTTACAGGAGGTGGGGTGGGAGGAAGTGTAGTCCAGGTAGCTGTGGGAGTCAGTGGGCTTGTAGTGAATATTGGTCAATAACCTATCCCCAGAGATGGAGACGGAGAAGTCGAGGAAGGGAAGGGAAGAGTCAGAGATGGACCATGTGAAGGTGAGGGAAGGGTGGAAATTGGAGGCAAAGTGAATGAAATTGTCTAGTTCGGGGCGAGAGCAGGAAACGGCACCGATACAGTCATCAATGTATCGGAAAAAGAGGTGAGGGAGGTGACCTGAGTAGGACTGGAACAAAGAGTGTTCTACATATCCCACAAAAAGGGAGGCATAGCTAGGACCCATGCGGGTACCCATAGCAACACCTTTGATTTGGAGGAAATGAGTGGAGTTAAAGGAGAAGTTGTTCAATGTAAGAATAAGTTCAGCCAGGCGGAGGAGGGTAGTGGTGGATGGGGACTGGTCGGGCCTCTGTTCAAGGAAGAAGCGGAGCGCCCTCAGGCCATCCTGGTGAGGGATGGAGGTGTAGAGGGATTGTACGTCCATGGTGAAAAGGAAGCGGTTGGGGCCAGGAAACTGGAAACTGTTAAAGTGGTGGAGGGCGTCCGAAGATTCGCGGATGTAGGTGGGAAGAGACTGGACAAAGGGGAGAAAAGATAGTGTCGAGATAGGAAGAAATAAGTTCCGTGGGGCAAGAACAGGCTGAAACGATGGGTCTACCAGGGCAGTCCTGTTTGTGGATCTTGGGGAGGAGGTAGAAGCGGGCTGTGCGGGGTTGGGGAACTATGAGGTTGGTGGCCACGGGGGGAAGATCTCCAGAGGAGATGAGGTCAGTGACAGTCTTGGAAACGGTGGTTTGATGTTCGGTAGTGGGGTCATGGTCCAGGTGGAGGTAGGAGGAGGTGTCGGAGAGTTGGCGTTCAGCTTCCGCTAGGTAGAGGTCAGTTCGCCAAACAACAACAGCACTACCCTTGTCAGCAGGTTTAATGACAATGTCAGGGTTGGATCTAAGAGAATGGACTGCTGCAAGTTCAGAGGGAGGTAGGTTGGAATGAGTGAGGGGAGCAGAGAAATGGAGACGGCCGATGTCACGGCGGCAGTTAGCGATGAAAAGATCTAGAGAGGGTAAGAGGCCAGGGGGAGGGGTCCAGGTAGAACGGGAATTCTGAAAGCGGGAGAAAGGGTCAATCGTGCGGGGGGAAGATTCCTGGCCAGTGAAGTGGCTACGGAGACGAAGGCGGCGGAAAAAGAGCTCAACATCGTGCCGAGCTCGAAATTCATTCAGGTGGGGGCATAAGGGGATGAAGCTCAGGCCTTTGCTGAGGACTGATCGTTCGGAGTCAGAGAGGGGAAGGTCAGAGGGGATAGTGAAAACGTGGCAGGGGATGAGATTGTGAGAAGGGGGGTCAGACGAAAGTGAAGGGGAAGAAGGTTCCGGAGGGGCATTGGTGTCCAAGAGTTGATGAAGCTTGCGATCCTTGACATCGGAAAGGAAGAAAAAAAGTTTTTTGTTGAAGCGTCGGATGAGTCGAAGGATGAAATGGAACTGTGGACCCGGACAGCTTTGAGATAGAGTGCGCTGGTGTTGCTGAAGAGAGAGGTCAAGAGTGTTCATGTGGCGCCGCATGGCGTTGAGCGTGGATCTCAAGATGCGGTGAGAGCAGTAGTTCGAGGAACGATGAATATCTTGGAGATATTTGTAATCCTGGGTGGATCCGAAACACGAAGGGTGGAAGTTTAGTTGGAATCCACGTGGAATAAGTTGGAACCGGAGACAGTTGCTGAGGAAAATGATGTGGCTGTGAAACCGAGTCTTGGCAGATACCTGATCAAACACGAGAAGGGAAACTGAAAGTAATGAAGATGAACAAGGTTGAAGAGCCAAACGGAGATCCCGTCGAAGAGAAGAGCAGAACTTCTTCAAGGTAGGCATTCCTAGAAGAGGGGTGGCAGTGAACCAAACACTGCCACAGCTGTCCAGAACAGATGATGTTAATAAGTAGAGGACAAAGAAACAAATGGCTGGATGATGTGATGGAATTGGTTGGTATAACATTAGGAACTGATCCAGTCCAGCTGTGCAGAGACCAGAAACTATGCAGTAGATTGAGCATCAACCTCGAGAGTGGAGATGGTACATGGAGGGGGAAGAGAGAGAATCACTGTTCTTGCAGCTTCTGCTCGTATTACATATCATCTATTGAGAATTTTCCAACTCCAAACAAATCCTGTGGTTCAGTGTCACTGCACAGTCCTCATCATGTTCATATTTACAGCTACATAAAGAATAGTAATCTCTTATTCTCTCAACACTTATCATTAAAAGTACCTTGTCATTTATGATCAGTATGCAGTTAGGGGAGAAAACTGAGCCAGCCTGGACAGGACCTGATTGGAAAGACAATGGTGAAGCCAACTGATTGCTTTTAAAATATTCTGGTCTTTATAAAAACAAATTCTGAGCAAATATAATTTGTTTTTAAAATCTGAAAAGAGAAAATGTCCTTTGTGCAGGAAAATGATTAATTGAATGGGAGATTTAAAACAAATAACTCCCATTTAAGGGGAGACTGGACAAGCATATGAGGGAAAAGGAAATAGAGGGTTACGCTGATAGAGTTAGATGAGGAAAGATGGGAGGAGGCGCGAGTGGAGCATAACGCCAGCATGGACTGGTTGGACCGAATGGCCTGTATCTGTGCCATATATATCCTATGTAATCCTATGTATGTATGTAATCCATTTAATGAATAATTTACCACTCAAACAAATTTTAATTTATTGTTTTGAGAGATTGGGACAGGAGTTATATTTAATGCTGATGGAGGGTTGCCATGGGAACTAAACATTTTCTGGTTGATGATGTACTTTCCAAACATGTCTCCACTGGTTGAGAGTACCTGTTGGGCTCAGCAACAGTATTCCCGATCAGAAGTACTGTGGTGATCTACGACATGAGGAAAAGAATGACAGATGCAAAGAGGAGGAGCAAGGTTGTTCGCTCATTGTTACCTTTGTTGCGTAGGTTCAGGGGGATGAGAAGGCCTAATCCTGCTAGCCTGTTGTTTGGAAAATCATTTGAAAAATGTTTGGTCAGAGAAATTATTGTTGAGGATGTCAATATGTGGGATTAGGGTTTAGCTGGAAAAGCCAAAAGATGGCATGGACCTGTTGATGGTAGAACATGTCAATCCTTGAATGAAAGTTCTGACATATTCCCTCCAGCAGTTCAAAGGTAAAGTTACTGTCTCACATACAGCCCAGGAGGATGCCAAATTCAATCCATGGTCTATACTGAGTTACCTGTTCTCAGCAGGGATAGTGTTAGGAGTGCTACATTTGGACGTAGTTGCTCCTGTACCTTACCCAAGTGGCCATTATTCAAGTGTACATCTCAATAGCAAGGGATGGCAAACTATTCAACTGTGGTAGACATAATCGTCAAGCCTGATGCTGTCCTTACTCCACACACATGGACTTTCAGCAGGGAGCACTGGATAAGTAGGAACCTTGCCAAATTTCCTTCCCTGACCCTGAAGCTAATGATAGTACCCTACCTTGACTGAGAACAAACCAGGAATCAAGCCATATCTCAACAAAAGCAGTCTTTATATCTAAGTAATTGGAGGAACTACCAACGCCCGAATAGGCTACAAGCAAGAACCAATCAGAAGGTGGAGAGCAGCCTGATGCCAGAATGCAGAAACTGGTATCATTAGTCAGGCAGTTTAGAAAGTAGGTTGATTTCTGATTTTTCAATTGTCAAACTAATCAGGGTAGTAGTTCCACTGATGGGTTTATATTAGAGTTGGATGCAATTTTTATTATTTTCAGATGTTTTTGGTTCATGGTGAAAGTGTAGGGGATTTAGTTCCATCTGCGTTTTAGAAATTTGGGTTAATTCAATTCAAACTGACCTGTAAGAAATCAGAATGGTCCAGTAAATGGCACACAAAGAACATCAGAGAGAATGCGTAAGAGTGAAGGACTTTTGGACATTTCAGGAATTTTTACTCTGCAGAACTCCATAGTTTCATCCGTCATTCAGATGTATATAATAAAACAGAGGCTGTCTTTACAACTACAGTCTGAGTTGTTTTATTCACAACAGGAACAACTACCATTGAATCAACTTTTCAAAACAAATTCACTGTAAACATGCGGTTAGATGATATGATTGTGTTTTATTTCTCGTGCCAATTACCCCTCTTCCCCTTCTTTCATGAAGGTGTTGATACCTTGCTAGATATGATATGCCCTTTGTTACCTCACTGAAATAGCCATTATTCATATGTGAGTCTTGATTATGTGTATCGGCAGGCTATTTGACCACGAGGCATCACAGTTAAGCCCAATCCTGTTTGTAAAAAGGGGGGGAATTTTTTGCGGGGTCAGCGGGCGCGTTCGGTGGTGGGTCAGGGGGGAAATGTTTTTTTTTTGACAGTGGGTCGGGACCCCGCTATCAACCCGCCGCCACGCGCCTTTCCCAGATGTCAGGTCTGTTAGCGCTGAACAGACCCGACACGCAGTGGCGGGGGAGGCAATTCAGGTCAATATGACATTGTTAACAGCCCATTAAGAAGTATTTTGAGCTCACCTTTACATTTTATGAGGTCGCCCACAGGGTCCATGCTGCTCGGGGATCACGTCAGGTAAGAAGATCGGGAGTTGTATGACCATGGAATCATCTAATTTCTTGACAGCTGCAAATGTGCTATAAAAGCTCCCATCTCACATCTGTTCACTTTCCAGGCTCAGAAGCTATTGCTTACTGCATTTGGAAGACAGATTGAGCTTTATGCAGGTTGCAAGTGTTTGGAGTAAACTCTCTATCCAGTATCACCTCATTGGAACAACCTCTCTCATCACTGACAGATTGCTTATATCATCTCAAGTTCATTTGCCATCTATTACATCAGCATCGATGTCCTTGAAACTATCTCCCCTTGGTCCTCAGAATCCCCCCATGATAAGCCCCAACACCAGCAGCACCAGGCACACCAGCAGCACCAACAACACCAACCGCTCCGCAATCAACTGATGCTGCACAGAACAAATGGCATCAGCACCCGACCACATTGCTGCCCGG
Source organism: Somniosus microcephalus (assembly GCF_052327205.1). Taxonomy (NCBI): domain Eukaryota; kingdom Metazoa; phylum Chordata; class Chondrichthyes; order Squaliformes; family Somniosidae; genus Somniosus; species Somniosus microcephalus. The sequence goes on from NC_140993.1 coordinate 237,722,954, forward strand.
GACGCCAGTGATGGCCTCACCATGGACAGATTTACTTCACTTGACGCTGTACACCCTGGCTGCCACATAATGCGCCAGGTTGGCACCACCCCACACCAACACCATAAAGCATCCCTACAATGTCCAAGCCATTCCTTTCACACTCTTGACCATTCAGGATACCGTTATATCTCACCATTCACTGCAACTCACTAAGCCACTTCCAAAGGTTCACACAAATCTGTCCAAGAATGCAAAGTGTTGAACATAAATATTTCAATTTTTGACAGCACATTAACAGAAACTTCACATGAATATGGGCTAAAATACACAAGTGCCTACCCTTGTGTGTTGTTAGTTGGTAAAATTGGTCTAGGATGAGGGTGAGTGTGAGGGGTGGCTAGTGAGATGGGGAAGTGATAATATAGATAGAGAGGGATGGGTGGAGGTGCAAGGTAAGTTGGTGTGAATAAGAATGTGCAGGAGTAGGGTAGGGAAGGCAGAGTGATGGGGATGTGATGAGTGGCACAGCAGGATGTGGTTGAGTGTGGCTTTGTAGTAACATTTCGTGATCTACTGAGATCATTGAACAGTTTGCGCCACTGCAGCCTGGTCCTCCTGATGACAGCCCTGCTTGTGTCCTCCTGTGCAATGTGCAACCAGGCTGCGTTGATCTCCTGGGGAGGTCTCTTCCGCCCATTGGAAGGGAAGAGAACCTCCCTGCGTGCTGTGGCTCCCTCTATAAGCATATGGAGGGAGTCATGGGCGAGCCTGGGTGCAGCCGTGCACCTCTGCACAGTGATTGTCAGTGTTTGCAGCTCTTCAATGCTGTAGAACACTGACAGCACAAATGTCAAAATCAATTTGTGCATGGTCCCTTTAAGGAAACCAGCTGATGATGCGTCATCAAATGATGTCATCAGACCCGCTTCCTTCAATTGGCCAACAAACGCGCTGGGCGGACTTAACAAGCCCAATTAATGGAAAGTCATTTTGGATAGTGGGCTGGAGGCAGCAGCAGGGTCGGGACCTGCCACGGACTCGCCGAGGTTGGTAAAATCCAGCCCAATGTCTCCTATCCAAATTTTTCAGTAACTTCTTTTCTACTAATGCCTCCTCTATTTCTGCTCCACAACAAACACAATCTGAACAATGTGTCTGAGAACTAGTTCAATTGAGCTGTGTATTTAACTAATTTAAGTGGTGATAACATAATGATCCCAAGAGCTGTTAATCTGTACATTATGCAAATATTATATCTCCCTTCCTTTGAAAAAAGAAAAATAAGAAAAACGAATTAATATTCTCTTACAATTATGGTTTTAATTGACAAACTTGCCTTCAAAGGCTCCCTGTAGAGATCTTGAGTATTTGTTAATTGTAAACTCGATTTTGCAATTTCTTTTTTCTTTTTGACTGTAGTTGATATTAAACAAAGTGGCATTTCACACCTAATTAGAATCCTTCAATTTCAATGAGGTTTGATCAATCCGCTTCTTGATAATTTATTTTCTTCTATTCGATTTGCTGATGGCTTCAGACACCTGAGTTTACTTGACTTCAGAACTTGAGTTGCTGTTCCCTCTGCGGTCCGTTCTACTGCATCTAATGTGGGTTTAACTTCAACATCAGACTTGCTGAAGTAGCTTTCAATAATTCACAGTCTCTGCTTCTGTACAATTCTAGATCCACCTAGCATTTTGTAAATTAATTAAGACATTTCCTTGTTTTCACTACAGGAAACTTTCGATTTACCGGCACCTAAATAACCAGAAATCTCGGTTAACCAGCAAAATTCAGGAGTAGGTTCAGGTAAGTTTTACTTCATATTCTACTTGCCTTCCTCGATCTGTTGCTGTGCAAGGGTGTGGCTGCAGCTGTTGCTAAGCTACAGAGACGCTTGGAACTTGTGGCCATTGTTCTGAACCTGTTGCTAAGCAACAGGGTTTGTTGTTTTATACGGAGCTCTCAGCTCTCCGTATCTTTTACTATAGCTTTCAGTTATCCGGAATTTTTGATGAACCGGCACCACGTCGGTCCCGTCGGTGCCGGATTTAAAAAAAGTTTCCTGTAATTGTCTGTAGTGTTCTCCACTTCCTAAACTCTAGCGGCAACTCTCTTATCATGCTTATCATTCTTTCACTGATTGTTGATACCTCCAGGATTTGGTAGGATCCTTACAGCATCTTCTTTCTTACTGTAATAATGGCCCAGAAATTCCGTTCGCAGGCCTCTGGAAAAATCTGCGCCAAGACCAGAGGGCTCCCAGGAGGCGCAGAGTTCCATTCCTGGGCCTCTCCAAACTGCCGGTGTGCAGGGCCCACGTATCCCAGAGGCGCAGGTGGTTCGCAGCATCCCTGGGATCATGTAGGCCATGGGGGGCCAATCAGAGAAGGGAATCTTCATTCATACATTTGACAGGAAGACCTGTCAAATATATGAATGGAGATCACCCCCAAAACATAGTAAAACTTGAAATATTTTTTTTTTTTAAATCACATTTTTAAAATGACCTGAAATTACATAAATTAACTGTTTTAAACAAAAATCTTAATTTTTGAAAAAAATAATTAAAGTTTTTAACGGGGCTAAAAATAAACTTACCTTTCTTTAAATTATTTTTAAATGATACATCAGTGGAAATTTTTTTTCTCTTTTACTTTTTTCAATTCTTATCCTGGTAAAAGCAGGCCATACGATGCACAAGAATTGTAAGTGTTTTCTGCGGGCGGAGGGTCTCCAAAAAACGGAACTCTCCACCTGCAGAGGCCCTGCTCCAGGGCAGCCGGAGGATCTGTCAAGAGCTTTCTTGACAGATCAGAAATGCCGGTTTCCAGCGCAGTGCATGCCTGAAACCACCATTTCCGATGTCCCTACGGGTGAGTACACCGTAGGGATTGGAATATCTGCCCCATTGTGTTTTGTGTTCCTTTGTTGTAACAATGTGCTTGTTTCTTCTAACTCTTCCCTATCTTTTTGGCACCACCTTCCATAATTCTGGGGTTAAAAAGCTTACAGCAGTATAGAAACATAGAAACATAGAAGATAGGAGCAGGAGTAGGCCATTCGGCCCTTCGAGCCTGCTCCGCCATTCAATGAGATCATGGCTGATCATCCAAATTCAGTACCCTGTCCCTGCCTTCTCCCCATATCCCTTGATCCCTTTAGCCTCAAGAAATATATCCAACTCTTTCTTGAATATACTTAATGAACTGGCCTCCACCGCCCTCTGTGGCAGAGAATTCCACAGGTTCACCACTCTCTGGGTGTTGTGGTTCTTCATCATGTCAGTCTTTGCTTTGGAGAAGAGTCATATTGTAGGAATCGTCAGATCCCTAGCTGAAATACTGAGGTCGAGTCAGTCCGATAATTAAACGAAGTTTAATGTAAACTAAAGAACAAACAATGGAATGCAGGAGAAACAATCAACAGGTCTTTTCTTAAGGCTGGCTTCACGAGGTCTGACCTGGGAACCTCCCAGCCTGACGTCATGGCGTCATTACGTTTCCCGCCGTTCGGGACGTCACGTGACCAACGTGATGACGTCATCGCGCTGGTTCTGGAACTTACCGAGAACGGGTTATTTACAAACAGTAAACAAACATAGGTGCTGTAGCACTCTGTTAAAGGCAGTTATATAGTCATACAGGAGTCCCTTGGTGGCTTTGCCACAATATCCTTCTTTTGGAATGTTTTGCCGGTGTGTCAGCCGTGGGTCAGTAGGTCGCACCCTTGCCTCTGTGTCAGAAGGTTGTGGGTTCAAGTCCCACTCCAGAGACTTGAGCACAAGAATTTAGGCTGACATTCCATGCTGTACTGTCGGAGGTGCCTTTTTTCAGATGAGATGTTAAACCAAGTCTGCTCTCTCAGGTGGACATAAAAGATCCTATGGCACTATTTTGAAGAAGAGCAGGGGCGTTATTCCCCGTGTCCTACCAATATTTATCCCTCAATCAACATCGCTAAAACAGATCTTCAGGTCATTATTACATTGCTGGCTGTGGGAGCTTGCTGTGCGTAAATTGGCTGCCGCGTTTCCTACATTACAACAGTGACTACACTTCAAAAAGTACTTCATTGGCTGTAAAGCAATTTGGGACATCCCGGGGTCATGAAAGGCGCTATATAAATGCAAGTCTTTCTTTCCAGTAAAGCAGGATTAAGTAAAGGTTTTGATGATTTATCTTGGATTTTTCCAGCAATCCTTTTGTTTTAAATGCAGTCACTACTTTGCCATTGGATTGTGCATAATCTGGAAATGATGTCAAGAAGAGCTATGAGGCTGAGTCCTTGGCCGCGAATTTAATTCTCGAGGTGGGATGGGCTGGGTCCGCTGGTTTCCAGGTTCTGGTCCCGGCCCCAGCTGTCTCCGCTCTGCAGACGTGATTTTTCCTTGATTGGTCTTGTTACCAGCCAATTAACAGGAAGCGGTGTAGGATTCGCAAAATTGAACTTTATATTATAAAGGGTCGAATGGCAGAAGAGGCCATGATTTTCAAGACTGTTTTAAAAGAAGCCTAGGAAAAAGGGGCATTCAAAATGGCCACCAGACCCCGTGACCAACTTATTGGGACACATTAAAATGGTTCCTGCAGTCCTCAGACAGCTTTGTGGATTCAGCCCACAGTAAGTTCTGGGAGCCGTTTCTGAGAGAACGAAACCAGACACCCACATATACATAAAGATTGCATGCAGATCCAGTCAGATCGGCCCGTAGATAAAGGCCATCTAAATGTTTACCCAGACAAAAGGGAACAGTTTCATATTCATGAGAAGAGCATCAAGGACCCGTTAAGGACATCACCAGGACATTAAAAACAATGAAGGTCAGTAAACACCACTGAGCTCATCACCCAACCCCGCAGACCCCTGCCCACGATTCCGGTAGCCAAAGCCCGCAAGGAAGGGTGCCCCACCACTACCAAGGGACCTGGGAACGGATTGGTATTAGTACCCACAGGTCAGGTGCTGTACCAAGGGGTACACTACGCGGTGGCTTCGGTGATTTTAAACCTCACCGAGGTGCGCTTGCCTGAGTGGTGCCCCAAGGAAACGGAACAATTGTACCAGGTCCTGTTAACAAACATGTTTAAACAGTTTTACGAATTCGACTTTGCCGATGTCGACAGAGCCGAATTGTACACCACACCACATGAGGTCTTGGACAGGATAGGGAGGCAAAGAAGGGGTGCAGTAAATGATATTTTCACAGCTTTTAATACAGGAACTTCGGTCATCAACACACTGGATGATGTGGAGCTGCAAACCCAAATCAATGGTTTGAAAACACAGTTAAGAAAGACACAGACTGACGAGAATAAGGTAGTGGGTTCTGAGTTACATGAGGACCAGGCCATGACACTACACTTAAAAGAAATTATAGCTGAGCTGGAGAAACACGCCAGAACGGTAAATGCTCTCATCAGGGAGGATCGGAATGCGTCCGATCAAGCTGTGCAGAACGAAGCTTGTGTGCTATACGGGGCGTGGTTACTGGGTGAGGGCCGCAGTAACCTGGAGGATTTGAAACAAGGTTTAGTCCCCTCCTGGATCAGCAACAAGCACCTCGCAGCCCTCCACCCTTTTGAGAACGCATTGAGCCCATGCCAGCTCAGACTAGCTTCAGAAGCCTACCCAGTCCCAGTGGACTGTGGACGGTCTAACTACACCATTATGGGTATAGTGGTAAGAATGCCGGTGATGGGAAAGACAGCTAAACCCGCCCCGGTATACAGGGTGGAGAACATTGGAGTCATTCAGGGGGGTGCGCACATTTGCTACACAGGGGTCCCACCTTACGTCATTTGATGGGGGCATGCAATGACGGGTACCGACCTCTCGGGGTGCCAGAGCCGGGGAGCACACATCATCCTGTGTCCCCAGCACTTGAATGCCCATTCAAAACCACAGTGCGGGTTCAGAACTGCTGGCGCGGAGCCTATAAATTGCACCATGGAGGCAATGGCACAAGGCCATGTGCCCCCACAGGTGGCATATATAGGAGGTGGGACATACTGTGTCACCACTGCAGCGCCCCACTAGCAACATGGACAGCACGGTTGGTGTCCGGTTAGTGACAGCAGCTTCTGTTTCAAGCCCAGGGCAGAAGTTCAAGTGGCCCAAGAGTGAATTGTCCCCATTCCTGAACCTTCCACTGTTCACATCACTGTTAAAGAGAATTTCACCGATCTGCAGCGATTCGTTGCACATTTTGGATATATCATTCCCCCTCTCCCTGAACACCTCACCAAGATATTAAAAGCCGTCGTTGTTTCACAGAAACATTTCTATACACTGGAGCAGAAGACTTTAGAGATGGGGCAGACATATTGGATATAGTGACCCCACCGTGGTGGGACCTGTTCACTAATATAGAAGTCCCTTCTTGGATTAGGATAGCCTCCCACATTCTTGTAGTGTGCCAGGTTATCATTGTAGTTTATTTACTGTTTGTACACTGTAAAAAGGTCAAACATTCGCAAAAGTATGAGAACAGAGGGGAATGGAGGGAGCATTATGTGCGGGTAGAAGAAGAGACACCCATTTAGTTCTGCTGCTATTGTATAAAGTTAAAGTTTTCCCTCCCTCCTCTGTATTATTTTGATATGTATTCATGTGCATTTGATTTTTTGTGTTTGTACTTTATTTATTTTTATTATTGAAGTTTATTAGATGTGTTGTTATTATTAAAAGATAGTGTGTATCCACCAGGTGATGTAAGGGTATTAGGCCCCCCTCCACGCCTGGAAGTGAGTATGTCAAATTTCACATCTGAAGTATTGCCATCTATAGATGCTTAATGTACACTAGATTTTTCTGAAATGGGAAATGCATGTGTCATGGGGTCATAGATAGGTAAATACTGGGGATGGTTTGATTATGGAAAGTCAGAAAATTTTGCTCACCCAGAATTATGATACTTCAAGCAAGTTATAGTATCATCAGGGGGGAGTGTAGGATTCGCAAAATTGAACTTTATATTATAAAGGGTCGAATGGCAGAAGAGGCCATGATTTTCAAGACTGTTTTAAAAGAAGCCTAGGAAAAAGGGGCATTCAAAATGGCCACCAGACCCCATGACCAACTTATTGGGACACTTTAAAATGGTTCCTGCAGTCCTCAGACAGCTTTGTGGATTCAGCCCACAGTAAGTTCTGGAAGCCGTTTCTGAGAGAACGAAACCAGACACCCACATATACATAAAGATTGGATGTAGATCCAGTCAGATCGGCCCGTAGATAAAGGCCATCTAAATGTTTACCCAGACAAAAGGGAACAGTTTCATATTCATGAGAAGAGCATCAAGGACCCGTTAAGGACATCACCAGGACATTAAAAACAATGAAGGTCATTCCAGACCAGAGATGGCCCTTTACCGGCCATCCCAAAGTATTTTAAAATATAATAACTACCCCGCTGTGCGATAAGCCCGCCAAAAGTTAAACAAAGACTAACCTGATTTGGGCGGGAGAAAAAGGCTTCTCCTGAGAAGTATATCTGGGGAACCCGGGGGTAGCGAAAAAAAAAGCAGTCATCGTGGTGCTACCATCGTATCGGTGGCGTCATCGCTAGAAGAAGGAGAAGAAGACGGTTCGAGCCGGCGTCCCGCCCCGGGGTAAAACATCGGGAGATCATCGACCAACCCCGGGCCGTTGACGAAACGGGAGGCCATCAACCCACTCCGGCTCGGGAGAAGAGACAACAAAAAACTACAGAAGAAACTATGGGGGCCAGCCCGAGGCTCCTCTGACCGGGGTCGAGCAGACGATCCCCGACCCCGCCGACATCCAGGCCAGCCGGTGTCCAGCCGTCCCCGACCCCCACCTCAGGAGAGAGATGTGGCGCAGCTCGCTGGGGCTCCACTAACCACGTGGAGACAGGACGCCTGAAAGGATCAAAATACAAGACTTCAAAACTCTATACTTTTCCCATTGGACTGGTGAGCATGTTTCTGGCCCTTCATAATTGGATCTAGATAGGTTAAAGGGGGTGGTCATTTAAGGGTATAATTAACATGAGTTGTTGTTCCTCGATGTTCCGTGTGTTTTCCCCATTTCATGATGATCTTTGTAGGGTATAATATGCCTGTATTTGCCTTAGTTAGTAGTGTGTCGTTATGATTTGTTTTGTGTTTTTCCCTCCCATGTACCCTCTTATTTGCTTGCATTTGATTTGTTTTACATTATGCAATAAAATTCCATTTTGTTTCATCAAACTTGGTCTATAAGAGTTTTCTCTACATTGTAGTTCCTGCCCCAAAGTCCAGAGTACAGAATCTAAGGGGCGAGTGGGTCGAACCACTCAAGATTTTACTGTGCAAGAGAGAGAGGCCTCTAGAGAGAGAAACCTCTGCGATCTAAAACCCCTTATAGCGGGTCTGATGACGTCATTTGATGACGCGCCATTTGCCAGTTTCCTTAAAGGGGTCATGCACAATTTTACTTTGACAGTTCATCTGTCAGCGTTTGAAAGCATTGAGGTGCTGCAAACATTGGCAATCACTGCACAAAGGTGAACACTTGCACCCAGACTCTCCAATGACTCCCACCATATGCTTATGGAGGGAGTCACAGCACGTAGGGAGGTTCTCTTCCCTTCCAAGGGCGGAAGAGACCTCCCCAGGACACCAACTTAACTTGAACCTCCACCCAACGCTCTCTATCTACTTTAACACTTCCCCATCTCACTTGACACCCCTCACACTCACCCTCATCCTACTGCAAGCATACCAACTAACAACACACAAGGGTAGGCACTTGAGAGGTCATAGAGTCATTGACCTAGAAATTCAGTTGTTTGCGCCAGCCGCTAGCGCCTTAGGAAGAGGAGATGTGGGGCGCTAGGCGGCTAGCGGCCGGGCGCTGCACGATCTGCGCCTCTCCCCAACTTCAGTAAAGATTTAGCGGCGGCGCAAAGCCTTTGCGCGCGCTCAGCTGCGCGCGCAGATCCTGACGTCATTTCATCGTGCAACGCCCTTTGTGCGCCCCAAACCGGAAATTCAGTGGCGCCGGCCTATTGCGCGCCTGGCGCCCCTAGCGACTGGTAGAGGGGAACGGTTCCCAGTCACTGCGGGGCGCGGGGGGCGCTAATTAAAGGGCACTCCTCCTGCAGCAGAAATGGCAGCCATTTCGCAACACTCCTTCTTTGTGAGAGACGGATCTTTGCAGAGAGACAAAGGTAGAGAGCTTTCTGGTTTGGCTCAACACTCGCACAGGTACTTGTGGCTTCAGGCCACAGCTTTGCACTTGTCTTTAACTTCAGAGCCATAGCATTGATTGGAAACATATAATGGGGGCTGCAATGGGTGCAAACGTTGGCCTTCTCCATTGCATTCAAAGGGCTCAGAGACGCCATGAGAGAGTGGCAGTCATGGCCAGAGGGAGAAGGGGCAACAGGCGTCGGCTAAGGAGGCCTTACCCACCCAGGGTATACCGCCAGCAGTTCTCATATCTGAACATGTCTGACGAGCAGTGTGTTCGGAGGCTGCGATTCCGAAGGGCGGTGGTCACTGAGATCTGCCACCTGCTTCGCGGAGATCTGCAGCCACAGCTGAGGAGCAGGACGTCTCTATCGGTGGCAGTGAAGGTGACGGTGTCTCTCAACTTCTATGCCACCGGCTCCTTCCAATCCGCTGTTGGGGACATTTCCAACATCTCCCAGTTTGCCGTACATTGCTGCATCCACCAGGTGACCAATGCCCTTTTCAGAAGGAGACGTCAGTTCATCTCCTTCTCCATGGCCCTTGTCAAGCAGCAACAGCGTGCAATGGGCTTTGCAGCATTAGCGGGCTTCCCCATGGTGCAAGGCGCCATTGACTGCACGCATGTGGCTTTGCGGGCACCTCTAGAGCATGCCGAGGATTACCGCAACTGGAAGGGCTACCATTCGCTCAACGTGCAGTTGGTGTGTGACCACAGGCGGATCATCCTAGCTGTCAATGCCCGCTTTCCAGGCAGCAGCCACGATGCCTTCATCCTGCGCCAGACTTCTGTGGCAGACATGTTCCAGGCCCAGCCTCACCCACGAGGATGGCTTCTCGGGGACAAAGGCTATCCTTTGTGCACCTGGCTGATGACCCCGCTCCGTGCGCCCAGCACCCCTGCTGAACAGGGACACAATGACAGCCATCAAGCAACCAGGAACCTCATTGAGCAAACAATCGGCGTCCTGAAGCAACGGTTCCGCTGTCTGGATCGTTCCGGAGGAGCCCTACAGTACTCGCCTGAGCGAGTCTCCCATTTCGTGGTCGTGTGCTGCATGCTGCACAACCTGGCTATCCGCAGGACTCAGCCACTGCCACCAGACATTGGAGGACCACCAGAGGAGGAGGAGGAGGAGGAGGACCAGCACAGGAGGGAGGCAGAAAGTGCAAGGGCCGCCCGTCGGCGGCTTATTGAACGTCGGTTCTAGGCCCCCTCTCAGGGAATGGCATGGCACAAGATGAATGTAGCCACTCCACAAGCCCTCAGCCGAGCAGGGCAACCAGGACTTCCAAAAGAAAACATGGACAGTGCGATTTAAGAACATTTATTACTTTGATACCTCTGTGCCCTTCCCACATAACAAACTAATGGAGAGAAGCCCCCCCCAAAAACACAAATCGAGCAGTCTCGGCCTTTCAAAAAACACAAATACACCAGTCTCGGCCTTTCAAATCCACCCTCCCCCTTTAAGAGCTCACCGGCGCCAGAGTGTCTGTCGTCAATCAGCAGCTCGCCGCACCTGCGCTGCGCCCGCCCTCGGGGGTTTCGCCCCGGGCTGCCGGCTTAGCGCCTAATGATAGTCGTGCATCGCCTGTTTTAGCGCAGCAGCAACCTCTTGGGGCGATGCCACTGAATATCGGCGAAGGTGGCGCGAAGTTGCGCCGGGCGCAAACTTTAGCGGCCGCCCGGCTGTAGCGCCCCAAACGTGGCTATACTAAATTTCTAGGCCAAGGGACCTAGTACTGAGCCCTGTGGAACCCCGCTGGAAACAGCCTTCCAGTCACAAAAACACCCATCAACCATTACCCTCTGCTTCCTGTCTCCGAGCCAGTTTTGAATCCAACTTGACACTTTGCCCTGGATCCCATGGGCTTTTAACTTCGTGATCAGTCTGCCATCCAGCTTCTCCAACCTGTCCTTGTAGCGAAGATCCCCCATCCACTGAACCATTCTGGTAAATCTCCTCTGCATCCTCTCAAGGGCCTTCACATCCTTCCTAAAGTGTGGTGACCAGAACTGGATGCAATACTCCAGTTGTGGCCTAACCAGCGCTTTATAAAGGTTCAGCATAACTTCTCTACTTTTGTACTCAATACCTCTATTTATAGAGCCCAAGGTCCATAAGCTTTGTTAACCATTCTCTCAATATGTCCTGCCACCTTCAGGGACGTATGCACATTAACTCCCAGGTCCCTCTGTCCCTGCACACTCTTTAAAACTGTGCCATTAAGTGTATATTGCCTCTCCCTGTTCCTTCTGCCAAAATGCATCACTTCACACTTCTCTGTATTAAATTCCATCTGTCACTTGTCTGTCCATTCTGCTAGCCTTTCTATGTCCTGTTGCAGTCGATTGTTATCATCATCACCGTTTGCCACACCTCCAAGTTTGGTGTCATTGGCAAATTTAGAAATTCTACTCTGTATTCCAATATCCAGGTCATTTATATATTTCCCAATTTTCAGCCTGCTGATGCGGGCTTCCTTACGGCGGGAAACCCCACCAGGGTCAGCGAAGCGAGCTGTGGGTCTGCTGCAGTGTAAATGTGCAAATGACAGCTGCAGAGGTAGTGTGATGGGTGCAATTGTGCACAGGTAAGCATGGCAGGTGAGAGAATGTACAGCAAGTAATTAGGAAGGCTAATGGAATGTTGGCCTTTATTGCAAGGAGTATGGAGTATAAAAGTAGGGAAGTTTTGATGCAACTTTACAGGGCGCTGGTGAGATCGCACCTGGAGTACTGCGTACAGCTTTGCTCTCCATATTTAAGGAAGGATATACTTGCATTGGAGGCAGTGCAGAGAAGGTTCACTAGGTTGATTCCTGGGAGGAAGGGGTTGACATATGACGAAAGGTTGAGCAGGTTGGGCCTCTACTCATTGGAGTTTAGAAGTATGAGAGGTGATCTTAGGATATTCGATATTTAGGAAGGACAGGCATAAAGGAAAAGGAGGTGGGGTGGCATTGTTAGTAAAGGATGAAATCAGAGCAATAGTGAGGAAGGATATTGACTCAGAAAATCAAGATGTAGAATCAGTCTGGGTGGAGCTAAGAAGCACCAAGGGGCAGAAAACATTGGTGGGAGTTGTCTATAGGCCTTCAAATAGTAGTGGTAATGTAGGGGACGGCATCAAACAGGAAATTAGAGATGCATGTAACAAGGGTACTACAGTAATCATGGGTGACTTTAATCTACATATAGACTGGCCAAACCAAATTAGCAATAATACTGTGGAGGATGAATTCCTGTAGTGTGTACGAGATGAATTTTTAGATCAGTACATTGAGGAGCCAACTAGGGAACAGGCTATCCTAGATTGTGTATTGTGCAATGAGAAGGGGTTAATTAATAATCTTGTTGCGTTGGGTCCTTTAGGGAAGAGTGACCATAACATGATAGAATTCTTCATTAAGATGGAAAGTGAAGTAGTCCAATCCGAAACTAGGGTCCTAAATCTAAACAAAGGAAACTACGAAGGTACAGGTAGACTACCCTTTATCCGGACTTCTGAAAACCGAAACCCTCTAAAAACCGAAGGTTTTTCGTTCAGCGTAAGTCGTGCGTACGACTTACGCTGAACGAAAAAACCTTCGGTTTTTAGAGGGTTCCGGTTTCGGAAGTTCGGATAAAGGGTAAGTCGTGCGCACGACCCCCCGCCGACCCCCCCGGCCCCGACAACCGCCGACCCCGCCAGCCCCGACAACCGCCGACCCCCCCGCAGACCCCGCCGGCCCCGACAACCGCCGATCCCCCCCGCCGACCCCCCCGCGGACCCCGCCGGCCCCGACAACCGCCGACCCCGCCAGCCCCGACAACCGCCGACCCCGCCAGCCCCGACAACCGCCGACCCCCCCGCGGACCCCACCAGCCCCGACAACCGCCGACCCCGCCAGCCCCGACAACCGCCGACCCCCCCGCGTACCCCGCCGGCCCCGACCCCCGCCGACCCCGACTGACTTACGCTGAGCGTCAGCGTAAGTCGTGCGCACGACCCCCCGCCGACCCCCCCGCGGACCCCCGCCGACCCACCTTCCGAAATCCGAAATTCTCCTTTATCCGAAACTCGGCTGGTCCCGAGGTTTTCGGATAAAGGATAGTCTACCTGTATGAGGAATGAGTTGGCTATGATAGATTGGGGAGCTTCATTAAAAGGCTTGACGGTAGATGGGTCTTTTCAAGCAGCTACTGGGGACATCGCCAATATCTCCCAGTTTGCGGTCCATTGCTGTATCCAGGAGGTGACAAATGACCTCTATAAAAGGAGACACCAGTACATCTCTTTCCCGATGACCTGGGCCAAACAGCATGAATGCGCATTGGGCTTTGCGAGGATAGCGGTTTTCCCCATGGTGCAGGGCGCCATTGACTGCACGCATGTGGCATTGCGGACACCGCATGAGAATGCAGAGGTTTTCCAAGGGGTTCCACTCCTTAAATGTGCAGTTAGTCTGTGACCACAAACAACTGATACTCGCCATCAATGCCCGCTATCCTGGCAGCAGCCACGCTGCTTTCATCCTGCGCCAGACTGGTATGCCAGACCTTTTCCAGACACCACATCAGCCAAGTGGTTGGCTCCTCAGGGACAAGGGTTATCCACTCTGCACCTGGCTGATGACACCGCTCCGTAACCCCAACACTCCTGCCGAGCTGCAGTAAAATGAGAGCCATATTGCCACCAGGAACATAATTGAGCAGACGATCGGCGTTTGCTGCATTTTTCCTAACCTTGCAATCCTCAGGACCCAGCAAATGCCACCAGGCATTGGTGCACCACCGGAGGAGGAGGAGGTGGAGGATGATCAGCAGCAGCACCAAGTCCGTCAACGGCTGATAACAAGTCGCTTCTAGGCCCCTATTCAGAAGATGGCTTCTGGCATAGAGAACAACATGATGAAAAGCAACCCGCAACCCCTATAGCCGGCCAAGGCAGCAATGATTCCAAAGGCCGAACATGTAAATTTTGAAAACAACAACTTTTTTATTTTACAAACTCTGTGTGTGTCATTTATTTGTGACGAGGTGGAGTCACTGAATATATTCAAGGCGGAGAGTGACAGACATTTGAACTACAAGGGAGTCAAGGCGTATGGGGAGAGAGCGGGAAGTGGTGTTGAGGCCAAGATTGGATCAGCCATGATCTTATTGAATGGTGGAGCAGGCTCGAGGGGCCGATTGGCCTACTCCTGCTCCTGTTTCTTATGTTCTTATGTTCTTGAACTTCCATCGGGAGAACCAGGATTAAGTAAAGATCTGATTTAAGACTTGTAGTGCCAGTAAAGCTCCCAGTATCTTGCAGTAGATTCAACTCGAACTATTTTGATATAACATTTTCCATCCATGCTGAACAAATCTACACCTACTTTTGGGGGTTTCCTGTACGGGCACACCCTCCATTTTGCTATCCTTGTTTGCCGTCCGGACACACCTTGGCGCACCGTCTTGCCGACCGGAAGAGGCAGGGGTCTCCAGTGGAGTGCTCTCTATGCGAGAGTCCTCCCCTTATCTATTGGGGACTTGCTGCACGGGGCTGTCCTGTGCAATAAGGTTTTAAGTAGGTTCATGGACTCCCAGGCCGCCTGCCTTTTCTGCAGCCTGGAGGAGTCCGTGTTCCATGTTTATATTGAATGAGAGAGGTTGCAGCCCCTCTTCCACTATTTGTAGGGGCTTTTCCTCGATTTTTGGCTGCACTTTAGTCCCACGCTCCGGTGCGGAGGGGGAGCGGGTAGGTTGGGGGACCTCCTCGTAGGACTGCTCCTGGGCCTGGCCAAAGTGACCATTAACTGGTCCAAGGCAGCGGGCGGTCGAGGGGGTCATTCGGCCCAACTGCCTGCCTCCCTTCCACGGCCACGTTCGTGCCCGGGTGGCCCTGGAGATGGAGCACGCGGTGTCCGCCGGCTCGCTCGAGGCCTTCCGAGACCGGTGGGCACCGCAGGGACTGGAGTGCATCATCACCCCTGGCAACAACATTTTAATTTAAGTTGTTAAGTTTCTTTTAATTTTTTTTTGTTAAGTTGCAGCTTATTGAGCGATCTCAGAAGGGTACACCTATTTTTGACCTCAGTCAGTTAGGGGCATCATGGGAGACCAATTGTTCTTTGGTCTGTGATTCGGCACAGGTTCCGAATCCTGATTGTGATCACTTGATCTATGCTGAGATTATGATTGCATGAATGAGATTCAGCTGTGATAGCTTCTGTGGTCAGATGACCAGGTAACAGTTACAATCGAGATTCGCACATGAATAATGGCCACTTAGGTGAGGTACTGGAGGCTGACCGCTGCCCATGCAACTGTACCTCAACAAGCAGTCAATGATTTCAGAAGAGGGGAGGCAGATGACATTGGTAAGAAAACACATGTGAATTAAGCCAATAATACTTTAAAAGTGAATGACAAATAATAATAATGTCTAAAAAAATACTTGAATTAGAAGACTCAGTGAATGTGTTGTTTACTATCCAAAATAGCCTTAGACCCCATTTATAGTATAGGAGTGTTCTGGTACAGCTAGGTGCCAATTCAAGCAATATTTTCATCATCCTGACCTGCAATGAAGAAGCCAATGCTGCCTTCTGTTTGACAGCGTTTGTCTATACTGATCCTACACAATCAGGCTTACAAACTATTTTTTCAACAATAAGAGTTTCACTTCAGTAAGAGTTGATTAGCCCTTGTGTGTTGGCGGATGTCATAGGTCATGCAGCCTTGTGGGAAAGCATGTAAAGACTATTTGTGTGGCTGGTCGAGATCCAGAACGGATTGAAGCTCCCTTTTTCTATCCAGTCATACATTTGCATTCCTCTCTGGTTGACTCTGCGATATGTCTCTTATTTGGATTTAATTGTTTGGGCAGAAATTTAAGTCCTAGTTCTATTCAATTTAGGAAAATGGCTGCAAATCACAGCAACCCATCTGAAATTTACACTTGCACCCAGAGCTATCAATGCTGGTCAAATCCTTGGGGTAAGACTTTCAGTTGTGAGCACACCTTCGGTATCGCCTCACGTCACAAACAGAGACATTGTTGAAAGCAACAATCTTCATCCGTCACACAGGCGCCAGTGAATGGCCAAATTGAATCAAATAATTATTCTCTTTTTGTTTCTATTGCATTCTTCCTTTTCCCTTTCTTTTTTTTCTCCTTTATTGTCTTTCCCCTTTTCTCTTCCCAATCTGAAAAGAGAAAAAAAGAGACTTGCATTTCTATAGCGCCTTTCACAACCATCGGATGTCCGAAAGCGCTTTACAGCCAATGAAGTACTTTTTGAACTATAGTCACTGTTGTAAAGCAGTGCAGATTCAACAACAACAACAACAACATGTATTTATATAGCACCTTCAACATAGTAAAATCTCCCAAGGCGCTTCACAGAAGCGATTATCAAACTAAATTTGATAACAAGCCATATAAGGAGATATTAGAACAGAACCACCAAAAGCTTGGACAAAGAGGTAGGTTTTAAGGAGCGTCTTAAAAGGAGGAAGGAGAGGTAGAGAGGTGGAAAGGTTTAGGGAGAGAATTCCAGAGCTTAGGGCCCAGGCAGCTGAAAGATGAGCTAAAATCGGGGAATGTGCAAGAGGCCAGAATTGGAGGAGCGCAGAGACCTCGGGGGGGGTAGTGGGGCTGGAGAAGGTTACAGCAATAGGGAGGGGTGAGGCCACGGCGGGATTTGAAAACAAGGATGAGAATTTTAAAATCGAGGCATTGCCGGACTGGGAGCCAATGTAGGTCAGCGAGCACAGGGATGATGGGTGAACGGGACTTGGTGCGAGTTAGGATACGGGCCGCCGAGTTTTGGATGAGCTTAAGTTTATGGAGGGTGGAAAAATGATACCGTGGCTAAAAGGGTTAAATTATGTGGCCAGGTTGCATAGACTAGGTTTGTATTCCCTTGCGTGTAGAAGATTAAGGGGTGATCTAATTGAGGTGCTTAAGGTTATTAAAGGTTTTGATAGGGTAGATAGAAAGAAACTATGTCCTCTTGCAGGGGAGTCCAGAACCAGTCAGCATAACCTTAAAATTAGAGCTTTTTAGGTAAAATTTCAAAAATGAGATTGATATATTTTTCTTAGCTGTGGCTCAGTTGGTAGCACACTCGTCTCTGAGTCAGAAGGTTGTGGGTTCAAGTCCCACTCCAGGGACTTGAGCACATGAATCTAGGTTGATACTCCAGTGCAGTGCTGAGGGAGTGCTGCACTGTTGGAGGTGCCGCCTTTCGGATGAGACGTTAAACCAAGGCCCCATCTGCTCTCTTGGGTGGTCGTAAAAGATCCCATGGCACTATTTCGAAGAAGAGCAGGGGAGTTATCCCCGGTGTCCTGGCCAATATTTATCCCTCAACCAACATAACAAAAACAGATTATCTGGTCATTATCACATTGCTGTTTGTGGGAGCTTGCTGTGCACAAATTTGCTGCCGCATTTCCCACATTACAACAGTGACTCCACTTCAAAAGTATTTAATTGGCTGTAAAGCGCTTTGAGACGTCCGGTGGTCGTAAAAGGCGCTATATAAATGCAAGTCTTTCTTTTTTTTCTTTAGGTAAGGTAATAGTGGTTACGGAACCAAGTGGGGTAGATAGAGTTAAGATATAGATCAGGCATGATCTAATTAAACAGGCTCGAGGGGCTGAATGGCCTACCCCTGTTCCTATGTTCCTAATGTTCACACATAATAATGGCCAGTTGGATGAGGATGACGGGCATATCCAGTGCACTCCAGCAGCGATCCAGCACCGTCTGAAGAGGGGGAATAAACTGGGTGAGGAAAATTGGAGAATAAAGAGAGCGCAGCTCATGGCTCCTTTCTCCCCCCACCCCCGCTCATCACCCCACATGCCAGCAACTCTGTGCTGCACAATGAACGCATATAGAGTTCAGTCTGAAAACCTTTTGTTGTTGTGAGCCACAGCCGGCCCACTTTCTGTAAACTACTCGTATCATCTTACGAAGGTGCAAGAAATGTGATAGTTTATTGTGGATACCACCACACAACAGAGTATCCAGGAAGCTGTTAACGCCCAGGCTGATCAATAAAAAGATCACCACTGCCACCACTTAAGTCGGCAACTTTTCATCCTGTCCTGGAAGAATTGAATGATACTGCTTTACCCTGTGCGAGCCAACAGCAATATTCATGGCCTTCTCTCTTCAGTGCATTATTTGCGTCTTTTACACCATTTAACAATCTCTTTCACATAGTTCCTTTTTTTGATAGTCCTGTGCAGGCTACACACCCCTGAAGGGCCAAATGCTTAGCATTGCTACTGCATGTCAGACACACCTGCATTGCTCAGATTTTATTCAGGACACAACTGGAGTTCATTTTGAGTCACCTCGCCTGGTGTTAACGGGGTGGTGACGGCTTCAAAAATGGGGTCGGTAGTCTTACCACCCCGTTAGCACCGGCAATGCAGCTGGCACCCTTTTAAAAGGGGCCTAATCATGTGCCCAAGGCGCCCGCCTGATTCAGGCGATAGGCCCCTAGTAATATAGATATCGGGCTCCTACAACGCACGCTGGACCCCGATTGCCATTTTAGGCAGGAACTGGTTGGGGCCAGCACAGTTCTGATCACTTCCACGGGTGACGGGAGAGAAGAGCCCCAGCAACAGTAAGTCGTGAATGATTTTTGTGGGCCTCAGAGGATCAGGAGCCGTGGCCCACAACTAACGTGGGCCGCTGCTGGTGCGGCCCGTTTTCCTGAGCTGAATCTGCCGAGTTGCGCCGGGATGCCTTTTTGGTGCCCTGCAGCTCGCCTGGTGAATGTAAATGAGGTCGGAGCCTCAAAATTACGGGGGCACTTCTCCGCCAGAATGGGCGCCTGACTAGCGCACTCCATCGGTCACTGCCCAAAAGTCTAAATCTACCCCATTTTATGGAGACATTTCAATTTAGTGTGTGTGTGTGTGTTATACAATATAATTAATACAGTGTGTGTATGGGGGGGTATGCAGGCCCATCGGGAGGAATTTAGGGGCTTGACATCGCCTTCGTTGGGACCCAACCCCATATGTCGAGCTTCTTTGCCAATGAGTTTAATTTCAAAATTTGCTATAGTGTAGCGGTACCACTGAGTATCTCTTACTTATTGTACATAATTCCCTTTAATTATGTTTGTATAGAGTTTGCATGTACGGGGCGTTGCCCCTTTAAGAACATGTACGGGGCATTGCCCCTTTAAGAACGCGACCTAACGCGATGACGTCACGTCGCACATCACGTGACCGCCCTAAGCACGGGCAAACGCGATGACGTCACGTCACACATCACGTGGCCGCCCCAAGCGCGGGCAAACGCGATGGCGTCACGACGCATGTCACGTGACCGCCCCAAGCACAGGAAAACGTGATGACGTCACGACGCAATCCACGGGACTGCCTACTCAGTCCTCGTGGCATCCCCGCTGGGGAAAGACCTGTTCCACGGCTCTCCTGCATCGATCTCCGTTGTTTGCTGTATTTCATCTAATCCAACATTAAAGTCCTGTTTGTTGTTCTTCCGAGTCAAGCTCCGTTATTTGTTAGGAATACGACAATCCCTACATTGGTGACCCAACGACGTGAGGACGGGAATTCATCAATTCGTACATTGGTGACCCCCTCTCCGTGAACGTTTTTCACGGAAGAAGTGCACAGCCTGAACCCCGTCTCTGTGAACGTTTTCACAGAAGAACGGCACGACGAACAACAACTGACAACCGACGAACACCAATTCCTACATTGGTGACCCCGAGTTTCGTGAACGTTTTTCACGAAAGAAGCGCAGCTGGACTCCGATTTTTGTGAACGATTTTCACAAAAGAAGCACGCCATGGAAGCACCAACCGTTTCACTGTCGCTACCGCAATTCAGGGAGCAACAACCGCCCTCGTGCTTTATTCTGGTAGAAGCCCCGTTCGCCCTGTACAACATCGAGGCGGCGCAGACCACGTACCTGTATACGGTCTCCGTACTCGACTGCTCTACCGCCGCTCGGATCGTCCGCCTCCTCGACATCTCCCAACAGAACAGCAAGCGCGGGTGCTGCAGGTTTTCAGGCCCACAAGATCGGAGCGCGCCCCGGCAGCGATGCCACGAGGACTCAGTCCTCGCAAACCACGCCTCACAATCCACGAGGACCCATCCCTCACGAACCACGAGGACCCATCCCTCGCGAACCACGAGGACCCATCCTTCGTGAACCACGAGGACTTTTCCCTCGCAAACCAAGAGGACCCATTCCTCGCGAAACACGAAGACGCATCCCCCGCAGACGCCGCCCCAGCTCGTCAGCCTGCTGGGTTGTGTAATCTACCGCGCGCAGTCTGCGCGAAAGCGAAGCGTTGCCGCCCTCCCGGCAATTTTCCCCCTAAATCAACAACAACTAGAAGCGTTGCCGCCCTCCCGGCAGTTTTCCCCCTAAATCAACAACAACTAGAAGCGTTGCCGCCCTCTCTACAGTTTTCCCCTCAACAAAAGCAAACATCTACTGACGCTGCGACCATCGAGGACGGGTCCAACGGGCATTCTGCGGCCGCGGTCGGCCACGCGAAACTTGCTTTCACCACTGATCACCGATCAACGCAGCATCGGGTCACTCTCGTCTGCGTTCCCGACTGCCGAAGAGTTCGCTGATCAACGCAGCAGCGGTTCACTCTCTTCTGTGTTACCGTAGTAGCACTACGGCATGCACCGTTCCGTGCGTTCCCGACTGCCGAAGAGTTCGCTCGCCTGTCGGCGAGTTCACCGACCTGCCAAGACCCACGTTTATTTCCTCCTGGATTGCCCGTTCGGCGTTCCTGCAGATTTCGTCAGACTGGGGACCTTCTTCCGACAATGACAGAGCCATGGTCTGCGTCTGCCCAACCTGCCAGTCACTATGACGCGGCCAGCTGTTTCGCCCCGGCGCCCGCTTCGAACCACGGGCTGCAGAGGTCATACGCTTCCACGGTCCTTTGCAGGGCTGAATATGTTTTATTCACCCTTACACACATCGGGATCCGCTCAAGACCCCATTTACCGGACCACATATTTGGACCTCGCCCGCCAAGTCGAGACAGCATGACCGCCGAGACCACCGACCACCCATCGTCGTTACGGCAGCCCAAGTACGACCGCCCACCAGACTGCCAGTCACCCAACAGTCTCCGTCTTGAGACTACAGGAGTTGTTCGGACAGGCTCGTCAGACCATCTCATCGTTTGACGTTGTCCATTAAAGCAAATTCTGGGGGTGTGTATGTAGCGGTACCACCGAGTGTCTCTTACTTATTGCACATAATTCCCTTTAACTATGTTTGTATAGAGTTTGCATGTATGGGGCATTGCCCCTTTAAGAACGTGTACGGGGCGTTGCCCCTTTAAGAACGCGACCTAACGCGATGACATCACATCGCACATCACGTGACCGCCCTAAGCACGGGAAAACATGATGACGTCACGTCGCACATCACGTGACCGCCCCAAGCGCGGGAAAACGCGATGACGTCATGACGCAATCCACGGGACTGCCTACTCAGTCCTCGTGGCGTCCCCACTGGGGAAAGACCTGTTCCACGGCTCTCCTGCATCGATCTCCGTTGTTTGCTGTATTTCATCTAATCCAACATTAAAGTCCTGTTTGTTGTTCTTCCGAGTCAAGCTCCGTTATTTGTTAGGAATACGACAATTCCTACAATAGATTATAATCAGACTTTTTTTTTTAAAAAAGCAATAAATTTAATAAAAACAAATTTTTGTAATTTTCGATATTTGCACTTGGTGATGTCGGGATCTCACAGGGCATTGCCGCGCCTCACCCACTAAAGCTAACCAAACAGGATTTATGGAACATTCTTGACCTTTATTCTTTCTCAAATAGTGAGCTTTTACCTATAAAAGCAGGAAAACGGAATTCTGGAGGTTTTCGGGCTGTACACAGTAAATATATTAAACATTCAAACATAATGTGTGTACAAGTCAGGTACATGAAAAAAGAAAGGCAAAGCAGAGAAAAATTGCAGAGCAAGAAGCTGGGGAACACAATGAGAATCATCAGAGATGGTGAGATACCTAACACGGATCATTCTGGTGCCAATGACAGCAAAATGGAGCAGGAGCAGGACCAGTTTAAGTCTGAAGCTGAAGAAGATGGTAATCCTCCTACTGCCAGGCTAGATGAAGCACAGGAGGAGTAAGAGCACCAAGAGGAGAAAGATGAACAGGAATCACTTCATGTTTATGTTGAGAAAATTCTTTCAAGTGCAGCACCTCTAAAACGGGATGACATAGAGAGAAATAACAACAGAAGATGCTGGAAAACTCAGCAGGCCAGGCAACATCTGTGGAGAGAGGTAGAGTCAACGTTTCAGGTCGAAACCCTTTGTCAAGACTTTGCCAGTCTTTCATAACGCTATATGAAAGGGATAGATGCAAGTAGGAGTTTGAAAAGTGATAAAAGCATCCACTCATTACTAGACAAAAATTTTACAAATGAAAGAGAAAAGTGGAAGGAAATTCTTAAATGTATTTCAGATGTCGTTTTGTTTCTTGGAGAACGAGGGGTTCGATTTCCCAGGCACAAGCTCCAAGCTGGGTGATAAATCCAATGGCAATTTCTTAGGTTTTATTGAATTCTTAGCCAAGTCTGATCAGATTTTGAGTGACTATATGTTGATCATATGAAAAAGGCACAGGCGGGAAATGAAAGACTTCAAATACATTACTTGTTACCTGAGAGCCACAATGAATTTACTGAAGAATGTGCCGGGCACATCGTGAAATCAATCCTAGATGAGGTTAAAGAGGCTAAGCACTTTTCAATCATTTGTGATGCAACACCAGGCTGCTCCCACAAGGAACAGAGAGCACGAATGATCAGATACAGTCACCAAGTACCTGTAGGAAACATTGTGATTTAGGAACGTTTCTTGTGCTTCAGAGACTTTACCAAGAAGACTGGCGAGGAAATAGCTGAGATGTTCCAAAACACCATAGCTGAATACGGATTAGATTTCAAACTCTGTCATGGACAAGTTTGTGATAATGGAGCCAACATGGAAGAGGGGTTCTCTGGAGCTCAGGTGGTGCTTGAGAATCCACAGGCACTTTCTTCTCCATGTGCAGCGTGTACCCTGCACATAGTTGGTGTTGATTCGGCAGTGTTGTCAATTGATTGAAGACACCCAAAGAATGTAATACAGTCATTGGACAATACAAAGGTGGGAGATTTGGGGGAAACTGTTCCCGTTTCACTCCATTCAATAACTGATACACGGTGTTCAGCACATATTGGTTGTGTGGGACCGTTTGCCAAGATTCTAAGGGGGAAAAATGGGGTCGCGCCCCCTTTGGGGCGCTAACTTCGCCGGGAAAAGTTAGCACCCCCGCGCCCGAAATTTACTGCTAGCACCCCGAGAGGGAGGAGGGGCGCTACTGGAAGCGTCCGCGCCGCAGCGCCACGCGCAGCAAACCTTAACATCCATCCCCCAGAGGTACCAGTGGCGTCACACCATTCACACCCACCATTTAGATACAGAGAAGAAGGTGATGTGGCATCCACAGATCATCAAGACAAACCTGTAAAGGGCCAACTTCGGGACAATATTTCCTTTCTGAGAAAAACGCATGAAAAGCACCGTCATAAATTGAAAGTCTTAAGGTTCCTGAAAATTTGGAAACTTTTTTTAAAAATCAGTAAGTCTTTATAAGATAAGGGAACACATCAAAGCTTGAGAGCAATTACAGATCAAAGGGGAGAAATTCGGTTGCGAAATCGACCAGTCGTTTTGTGGCAGCGCTAAACACTACCGCCACCATCTCCTGCGCCCGCAGATCGTGACATCAGTCAAGCGTGCAACGCCCCGGTAGCGCCCCAGACCGGATATTGAGTCGTGCCCCCTGCCTTAGCGCCTGCCGCTAGGAACGACAGGTAGAGGGGAACGTTTTCAAGTCAGGAAGGGGCTGGGGGAGCGCTACTTAAAGGCGGGCGCTTACTGCCTTTTCTTGTCGGCAAAATTTTTGGTTTTAACGCTGTCCTAATGAGTTTTGGCCCTCAGCACCACTTTTGAGGTTCCTAAGTGCCGAGCTCTTTCCCTGGGCCTATCCATTAGTGCTTCCAAAACAATTGCTTTTGAGGTCTCTCCAGGCCACGATTCATAGAAACATAGAAACATAGAGATAGGAACAGGAGTAGGCCATTCGGCCCTTCGAGCCTGCTCCGCCATTCAATGAGATCATGGCTGATCTTCGTCTGAGATCATAGCTGATCTTACCAGTTCAGTACCCCGTCCCCGCCTTTTCTCCGTAACCCTTAATCCCCTTAGCCTTCAGAAATATATCCAATTCTCTCTTGAAAATATTTATTGAATTAGCCTTCACAGCCCTCTGTGGCAGGGAATTCCACAGGCTCACCACTCTTTGAGTGAAGAAATTCTTCCTCATCTCTGTTTTAAATGATTTGCCCGCTATTTTTAGACTGTGGCCCCTGGTTCTGTGCTCCCCGGCCATTGGAAACATTCTCTCTGAATTCAGCCTGTCCAGGCCTGCCATAATTTTATATGTTTCGATGAGATCCCCTCTCAATCTTCTAAACTCCAGTGAGTACAAGCCCAAACTATTTAATCTCTCTTCGTAGGTCATTCCCGCCATTCCAGGTATCAGCCTGGTGAATCGCCGTTGCACTCTTTCCATGGCAAGAACATCCTTCCGCAGATGGGGCGACCAAAACTGTACACAATACTCCAGATGCGGTCTCACCAGCACCTTGTACAGCTGTAGTAAGGTATCCCTATTCCTATACTCGAACCCCCTTGATATGAAGGCCAACATACCATTTGCCTTCTTAATCGCCTGTTGCACCTGCATGCTCTCCTTCAGTGACTGGTGCACAAGAACACCCAGGTCCCTCTGCACTTCCCCATCTCCCAATCTATTGCCATTTAGATAATAATCTACCCTCCTGTTTTTACCCCCAAAGTGGATAACCTCGCATTTATCCACATTATAGTGCATCTGCCACGTATCCGCCCATTCCCCCAACCTGTCCAAATCGCACTGTAGCCTCCTGACATCCTCATCAGAGCCCACCCCTCCTCCTAGTTTAGTGTCGTCAGCGAATTTGGAAATATTGCATCCAATTCCCTGATCCAGATCATTTATATATATTGTGAACAGCTGGGGTCCCAGGACAGATCCTTGCGGCACCCCGCTGGTCACTGCCTGCCACTCCGAAAACGAGCCGTTTATTCCAACTCTCTGTTTTCTATCCGCCAGCCAGTTCTCTATCCACGTTAATACTTTGCCCCCAATCCCATGAGCCTTAATTTTGCATGATAATCTTTTGTGTGGAACCTTATCGAAGGCTTTCTGGAAGTCAAGGTACACCACATCCACTGGCTCTCCCCCATCTATTTTACCAGTTACTTCCTCAAAAAATTCCAGCAGATTAGTCAAACACGATTTACCCTTTGTAAATCCATGTTGACTCTGTCCGATCCTTTCCCCATTTGTCAAGTGCTCCGCTATTTTATCCTTAATAATGGACTCTAGCATTTTGCCCACAACCGATGTAAGGCTTACTGGTCTATAATTCCCTGCTTTCTCTCTACCCCCCTTTTTAAATATTGGGGTAACATTAGCTACCCTCCAATCCACGGGTACTGTTCCCGAGTCAATGGAGTTCCGGAAGATGATCCTTAGAGCATCTGCTATCTCCAGGGCCACCTCCTTAAGTACCCTAGGATGTAGTTTATCAGGCCCCGGGGATTTGTCGGCCTTCAGTCCCCTCAACTTACCCAACACCATATCCCTAGAGATACTAATTTCTGTCAGCTCCTCCCTCTCATTAGTCCCTATGGTTGCCGATATTCCTGGGAGGTTATTTGTGTCCTCCTTTGTGAATACAGAACCAAAGTATGAGTTTAATTGGTCTGCCATTTCCTTATTCTCCATTATATATTCTCCCGAATCGGACTGCAAGGGACCGACTTGGGATTTTACCAGTCTTTTCCTCCTGATATACCGATAAAAGCTTTTGCAGTCTGTCTTTATGTTTGCTGCAAGTTTACTTTCGTATTCTATTTTCCCCTTCCTGATTAATCCCTTTGTCCTCTTTTGCTGTATCCTGTACTGCCCCCAATCTTCCGGTCTGGTGCTTTTTTTTGCCAGTTGATATGCCCTTTTTTTTGATTTTATGCTGTCCCTAATTTCCCTCGTTATCCACGGTTGAGTCACCTTTTTAGGTTTATTTTTATGCCAAACCGGTATAAACATGTTCTGGAATTCTTCCATTCTATCTTTGAATGCTTGCCATTGTCTATCCACTGTCAATCCCCCCAGAAACACCACCCAATCAATCTTACCCAATTCCCGTCTCATACCCTCGTAATTCCCTTTATTTAAGTTCTGGACCTTAGTCTCTGATTCAATTTCCTCACTCTCCATCTCGACTGAGAGCTCGATCATATTATGATCGCTCTGACCCAAGGGGCCTCGTACAAGAAGATTGCTGATAAGTCCCTTCTCATTGCACAATACCCAGTCTAAAATGGCCTGATCTCGAGTCGGCTCCTCGACATATTGGTCCAGATAACCGTCCCGAAAACATTCCAGGAATTCCTCCTCCTCAGAATTTTTACTAATTTGGGTAGTCCAATCAATATGTAAATTAAAGTCACCCATGATGACAGCTGTGCTCTTATCGCACGCTTCTCTAATTTCCCTTTTTATGCCTTCCCTCACCTCCATATTACTATTTGGAGGCCTATATATCACACCCACTAACGTTTTCCTCCCCTTGCTATTTCTCATTTCTACCCATACAGATTCCGTTTCATCCGAGTTAATATCCTTCCTTTCCATTGCATTAATCCCCTCCTTTACCAGCAATGCTACCCCACCTCCCCTACCTTTTTGCCGATCCTTCCTAAATATTGTATATCCCTGGATGTTAAGTTCCCAGCCTTGCCCACCCTGCAGCCACGTTTCTGTAATCCCAATCAAATCATACTTGTTTACCTCTATTTCCACAACTAATTCATCCACCTTGTTCCTAATGCTTCTAGCATTAAGATACAAAGCCTTCAGGCTTGCTTTTTTCACACTCTCATTATGAATTAGTTTGGCCCTTTGTGTTTCTCTCCTTTGCTTATTGCTTCTCACCTTTCTACCATCTATTTCTGACTTCATATGACTTCCCTCTTTTCCACTACCTAGGTTCCCATCCCCCTGCCAAATTAGTTTAAATCCTCCCGAACCGCCCTAGAAAATATTACCCCGAGGACATCGGCTCCCTCACAGTTCAGGTGTAGACCGTCCCCTTGGTACAGGTCACTCCTCCCCAAGAACTGGTTCCAATGCCTCAAGAATTTAAATCCCTCTCCCTTGCACCACTGCTCAAGCCACGTATTTAGCTTATCTATCTTACTCTCTCTAAACTTATTAGCTCGTGGCACTGGTAGCAATCCAGAGATTACTACCTTTGAGGTCCTACTTTTCAATTTAGCTCCTAACTCCCTAAATTCAGCTTGTAGGACCTCCTCCCTCTTTTTACCTACATCGTTGGTACCTACATGTACCACGACAACTGGCTGATCCCCCTCCCCCTTCAAGGCTGCAATGAGCAGGGAGTGGCTGGCCAGCAAGATGGCTCCTCCCCTTTAAGAGCTGGACGGTGCCAGTCTGTCTGGCTTCCATGGTAACTGGCATCGCCTGAGCTTCGATAGCGTTCTGAGGTAGCGCCTCGCTCCCTGACGTTTGCGCCTTATGAGAGGTGTGTAGCGCCTGATTTAATGCTCAAATCGCCTCCAGGGGGCGATAGAGGCGAATTTTGCTGTCGGAGCCGATAATTAGCGCCGGGCGCTAAACTTTGCGCCCGGCCGATATTAGCGCCCCAAAATGGACGATACCGAATTTTTTCCCCCCAATACTTTTGACCGCTTCTTATCACACTTTCTATCAAATGAGCGTTTTATTCTTCTATTCTCTTTACTGCATGCTTTATTATCACCAATTAGTTTCATTCTTAAATTTGGGTCCCTGGTACAGTTGTACCCACATTTCCCCCCCTCTCGTCAGTACTAATGATATGGGTGTGTGTGGGGGATAGGAAAGAAAAGGGGGGGGGCTTATCTGCTGGAGAAGGAGGAGGAAACTTTTAAAGAAGACGAGTAAAAGGGCTTGTGTGTGTGTGTGTGTTTGTCTGCCTGTACGCACACGCAGAGGAGGTTGGCACTTTTCTGCTACTCTGTTGCTGCTCACTCCTGACTCACAGGTCTCATGCAGACCTTCGCCAGTATAAATAACCTTGTTCCTGCGGCAGTGGTGTCCCACTATTTCAGGAGTCTACAGATCGACTGTTGGTGCTGGCTCCTCCAAATCGACCTGCAAGACACCAGCAGCAAACATAAAAACAAGAGAGTGACGCAGGACTCCAGGGGAGGCATCACTCTCCCTGGACTCCGGACTGTAACAAGCCCCAGTTTAAAAGCACATTAAGGGGCATTTGAGATCGTGTAATAGCTTAAGCTGCTGCATGAGTTTCATGTGCCATTTATATAGCACCTTTCACGACCACCGGACATCCCAAAGCGTTTTACAGCCAATGAAGTTATTTTTTGGAGTGTAGTCACTGTTGAAATTGTAACTGAGTACTTGTACCACATTATCATCTCCCATGATTAGAGGAACATCATGCTATTGGAATCTGCATGTAAAGGCTTGATTTTATTCTATTAACACATCTCCTGCATTAAGCTCCATTTCAGTTCTGCTGGAAATTAAACACTTCTACAGTATACATGAATAATCTGAAGTTGGATAAATCCAGCCTCTAATACGGGGCTGTTTGCTAATAATTCTGCAGGAGAATGTAAAGGAGCGAATATGTAATATTTATTAAGATTCACCAGCGACAATGAAGGAACGGCAACATATTTCCAAGTCAGGATGGTGTACAACTTGGAGGGTGGTGTTCCCATGTGCCTGCTGCCCTTGTCCTATAAATTATCAGTGAGTTATTGTAATACTGTTGGTTATAAGGGGAACCTGAGTGTTGCCGGTATTACTATTAGCTATTGGTGCAATTTCGGTAAATTACTATTAGTTACTGGTGGAATCAAAGTTCCTCCCACCTCTAGTTTTCCCCTCTGCAAATCCCTCCACCCTCTGTTCCCCCTCTTCCCTTGCCCTCGGTTCCCCCGCCCTCGGTTCCCCCTCTTCCCCTGCCCTCAGTTCCCCCTCTTCCCCCGCCCTCGGTTCCCCCGCCCTCGGTTCCCCCTCTTCCCCCGCCCTCGGTTTCCCCCCCGCCCTGAGTTTCCCCTCCTCCCCCACCCTCGGTTCGCCCCTACCCTCGGTTTCCCCTCCTCCCCCACCCTCGGTTTCCCCTCTTCCCTCACGCTCGGTTTCCCCCGCTCTCGGTTTTCCCTCTTCCCCCACCCTCGGTTTCCCCCACCCTCGGTTTCCCCTCCTGCCTGCTCACGGGTGGCCTCCTGTTTCTCAGAACTTGTCGCACAACAGCTGCTGGTGCGAAACCACAATCAAAGATACTGAACCACAAGGGAGCCAACCTTTGTAAGGTAACTGCTGTGACATTTGGAGACATCATGTGATCAAATCTCCAGGAATACCTCCAACCAGAGATGGCAACCCTAGATGCTTTATAACTGCATTTTTATTATTACCTTTAGGGTATTTACAACATTGACAAAATTCAGGTCTCTTTGGGTTTGAAGCTAGTTTTATCACTCATTGCTAACCATTACCTAGCATAGAATAGCATTATCAACTGTTCATTGCAAATGTTCTTCACATCCAAAACCAAAGTTACCTTTGTAAGAATTCGCAATAATTTACAGTTCTGAAGATTAATTTTTTTGATTAAAGGATCCCTGAGCGAGTGGTGCTTTTAACTTTCCAGGGATAAAATGGCTGTCACCACATGGCCGAAGACAAGGACAATGCTTTGTTTCCAAAGCAACTGAATGCTATTAGCATTTGTTTAGATACACCTGAAACTGCAGAAGAGACGTTTGCACCTTGAATGGGAAGCGTTAACTTTAAATGGGTTTCCAATCACCCAGTACTGGACTATAGAGCAGATGTATCTCCCTTTTGTTTCAGCAAAGGGAGCTCTGAAAATCACATTAACTCAATCTAACCACTCTGAGTTAGCCTATCACAGCTTTGGGGTTAATTTTGCACACAGCCTGCAAGGCAGGACGGGAGGGGCTCACCAGATATATAAAGATAGATGCTGAAGCCAGCTCTTTCTCTTGACTCTGGGCTCTTGGCTCTTGACTTCCTGGGACGATAAGGTGAGCTCTCTCTCTCTCTCTCTCTCTCTCTCTCTCTCTTCGCTGGACCATGTGAGCAGAGATTTTCTGACTCTCAACAAGGCAACCTAGCAGGAGTTAAGGGGGGGATGGTGATTTTAAGGGAATTGCTAAGATTGTTTAAATACATTGTAGCCATTGTACCCCTCGTTTTTGCCGTGTGTACCCCCTTGATATATAGTTTTACAATTTTACTGTGTTCGTGTGGGATAGTTCGATATTGTGATTGTAGTTTCTTTTAGTTAATAAAGATTGATATTTTTCTCTCATCCAAACCACGTGTTCCGTTTTAATATCATTAATTATAAGTTCCTCCACTCAGAACTAAAGGAGGGGTAGTGATTCGAAACCACTGTTTTAAAATTGGTTTAGAGTGCAGCAGCAAAAAGACTGCTGGCCAGGTAGATTACCTTAAACCAGTTTAAAGATACCCCCGAAATCCTTACAATGGCGAGCCAGGTAGGAGTGGAGGCAGTTTTTGATTTAATAAGTGGTCTGGATCTGGAGAAAGCATCAGCTCTTGTTTCTCTCGTTGTTTTCAGTATGTGGGTAGCCCTGCGAATGTTAGCAGCAGCGTGTAGGCTGACCTATCGGGGTATAGGTGGCTGGGTTAAGGAGGGTGAGAAGAGGGTGCAGGAGGAGGTTAAAGGTGCCAAGAATCGGGAGTCCCAGCTTGAAAAATGCCAGGCGGAGGTAGAACGCCTCAGAGAGGTGTATGAGGCCAGAGCTAGTGGTATGAGGGTGCAGGAAGAGAATGCACGCCTCACACTAGAGGTCACGAAATGCCAGGCATTTATAGAGCGCCTTGTGCAGGAAGTAGCAGAGGCAAGGGACTGTGAGATGAGGCTACAGGAGGAAATTGCACACCTCACCCAAGGAGCCAGCGAGGGGAAAAGCCATGCAAGAAACGAGATAGAATTCCTAAAGTACCAAATCATAGAAGCAAAGAGGAGTGAGATGAGGCTGCGGGAAGAGAATGCCCGCCTCACCTCAGAAGTAACAGAGCAGGAGGAGAAGGTTAGGGGGGTAAAGGCAGCTTATAAGCTGGCCTGCGCCCTAAGGTTTGAGGAAGCAGATCATGGCCCCTGTAGGGCAGAGATAGAAAGCCTTAACATGGCTTTAAATGCATCTAAGGGGATGATTTGCATGATCAGCCTGAAGGCAGGTCAGCCAGACTTTACTGGCAGCCCAAGTGAAACCATCCCACAGGCAACACCCAGGGAAAGGCTGGCTAGGGAATTAGAGATCCCAAGACAGCAGCCCACAGCTCCGGGTTTTGAGGAGCTCTGGCAGCAAGGAGGGGTGGACAATGGGGTGGTAGGAGAACACCAGCAGGTCCCGCTAGGCAGGCGGGGACCAGGACCAGTGTACCCCCTCCAACAACGGAGGTACGGTCCGCCCGTGAGGAGTGAGCCTGAGAATAGGAATCCTCAGCCCACAGCAAGTTCGAGTTCACAGGCAAGCACTGTGGCTTGTGTGGGGGGAGGAGCCATTCCAGAGAACAGGAAAGGAGAGTTCTCGGACCCCTGTAGAGCAGGCCCAGTAGCAGAAATCCAGGACAAGGGAGGCACACAGGGGATAGTTTTGGCCCCAGGAAAAGGGCAGGTCCAAAATTCCCCAGTTAAAGCCACCTGGGTGAGGGAACATGAGTTTGTTGTCCATGCAAGTTCAAGTTCACAGCCTACAAAAACAGGAACTGTGACTTGTTTCCAGGGAAAAGCAGACAAACCCAGAGAGAGATTTGCACCGGCAGGCTGCCAGGTACATTATACCGTGCGGGCTATTTGGACATGGGGGAGAAGGTTCCCAGCCAGCTGGGGCTGTGACCCAAGCCCAGGGTCCGTCAGCCAAAAAGTTTCCCCCATAGAGACACCCCTCAGAAGGTCTCAGCGGGTGCCCCAGCCTAAGAAAGCATGGTCACCCACTTTACAGTGGAGTAGGGCGGTTTCCCGAGCCAGGGAAAAGCCAGAGAACAGAGGCCCCCACTCAACAGCCATAAGCTGCGAGGGACCAGAGACAGGAGGCAGTCCAGCTTCGCTGCAGTCAGCAGCAATCTGCGACAGTGCCAGAAATTAGACTGGCCGTCCGGAGACGGGCGGCATTTGAATTATTGCTATGTGTGTGTATATAGCGTGCTTTTAAGGTATTTTAAGTTTTGGATTTAACTAGTTTCAAGTTAAAGTTTAAAGAGTTTAAGTTTACATGTGTGCCGAATGTTTGTGTTTTGGTCCGAGGTCGAGGGACCCGACCATGTCTCCACCTAAGGCAGCAGGTCAGTGAGACCTGGCTGCATGTCCTTTTAAGTTTTTGCAGGAGATTGGAAAATGAAGCAGCCATGTTCGCCCAGCCCGAGCTGGACATCGAATGAAGATACGGAATGTTGGGGATCACCTCGCCACTGGACGAATCCAGGAGACCCCGCAGCGGTCTTCGGGAAAAACCGGACAGAGTCCGGAGGAACTTGCCTACTCCTCCTACGGGGAGGAGATGGCCCCAGCTGGGTGGGGCACGGCCCCCAACCCAGCACTATCCTGACCGAAGTTCACTTGCGGGAGACCTCGCTGTCGAGGAGTCACGATGGGGAAGCGCGGGCGCCTGGTCATAGGGACGTGTTCCTCGGGGGTGTGTGGTGATGGCCCGGGAATGATTGTATAGATGAGGGGGGAGACCCAAGAGTCGCGTGGGTGCGGTCGGGGGAGGGAGGAACTCACCCGGGGGCCCACGGGCAAAGAGGATAAGTGTGGCTGGGAAGGATGAGTGGGTGGCCGGATCAGTGTGGGGCCAGGGAGTGCCGCCACACAGGCACCCATCATTTTCTGCAGCCAGTCGAGGGAAGACGGGAGGGGGAGGGACTGGGAGTCGTGAGATCCCATACTCCCCGGTCTCGGTCTGCACCTAGGTAATTTTAAACGTGAGGGGTACCCCGCCTCCACAAAAGGACAAGGGAACGGCTCGGGGCTGGTGGAGCAGGCTGGTCGCTAAATCCATTCTGCCTGTTTTAAAGTTTAAGCCGATCAAAGGGGGGTGGAAGGTACTTTTACTGCCCGAGTGGGAGGAGCAATACCCACTCGAATTTCGCGACCCATCATCGGCCCGTCATGATCGGGGTTCATAAGCATGTTGTTTAATGATTTTTTGTATTTTGTGTTGCAGCCCCAAGTTGAGCAGAGGCGTCGGATCCTCTCCGTGCTTGGGACCAGTTTGTGACAACTCCAAGTTGAGCAGAGGCGTAGGACCCTCTCCGTGCTTGCGATAATTTGAGTACATTGTGTAACTAAGATTGCAACATTTTGTAATAACTTATGATGTAAAAAAAAAGGTGATTGTAAATTTGGTTTACACTGTATAATTTTACAAGCGTGTAGGGGTATGAGACCCCTTAGTGAAAACTGAAGTATCTGTAAGATGCCTACCGTACCATGGGTTTTTTCTTGAATTTAAGGGGAATAGACGGGACGGGGATCAGTGGCAGATAGATATTAGGTAAATACAGGGGATGGTTGTTTGTGGGGGGTCAGAAATCATTGCTCATTTCTTCAAGAGGATACTACAAGCAAGCTGGAAGTATCCAAGGGCGGACTGTAAGAATTCGCAATAATTTACAGTTCTGAAGATTCATTTTTTTGATTAAAGGATCCCTGAGCGAGTGGTGCTTTTAACTTTCCAGGGATAAAATGGCTGTCACCACATGGCCGAAGACAAGGACAATGCTTTGTTTCCAAAGCAACTGAATGCTATTAGCATTTGTTTAGATACACCTGAAACTGCAGAAGAGACGTTTGCACCTTGAATGGGAAGCGTTAACTTTAAATGGGTTTCCAATCACCCAGTACTGGACTATAGAGCAGATGTATCTCCCTTTTGTTTCAGCAAAGGGAGCTCTGAAAATCACATTAACTCAATCTAACCACCTTGAGTTAGCCTATCACAGCTTTGAGGTTAATTTTGCACACAGCCTGCAAGGCAGGACGGGAGGGGCTCACCAGATATATAAAGATAGATGCTGAAGCCAGCTCTTTCTCTTGACTCTGGGCTCTTGGCTCTTGACTTCCTGGGACGATAAGGTGAGCGCTCTCTCTCTCTCTCTCTCTCTCTCTCTCTTCGCTGGACCATGTGAGCAGAGATTTTCTGACTCTCAACAAGGCAACCTAACAGGAGTTAAGGGGGGGATGGTGATTTTAAGGGAATTGCTAAGATTGTTTAAATACATTGTAGCCATTGTACCCCTCGTTTTTGCCGTGTGTACCCCCTTGATATATAGTTTTACAATTTTACTGTGTTCGTGTGGGATAGTTCGATATTGTGATTGTAGTTTCTTTTAGTTAATAAAGATTGATATTTTTCTCTCATCCAAACCACTTGTTCCGTTTTAATATCATTAATTATAAGTTCCTCCACTCAGAACTAAAGGAGGGGTAGCGATTAGAAACCGCTGTTTTAAAATTGGTTTAGAGTGCAGCAGCAAAAAGACTGCTGGCCAGGTAGATTACCTTAAACCAGTTAAAAGAAACCCCCGAAATCCTTACACCTTGGGGATGTAATTAGCAATGTTTGGTCGAGTTAGCCCCTGGACCAGACCAGTAACTTTTGCAGACCAAATCAGTAGCTACACAAATCAAGGAGTCCG
The DNA here is from genome assembly GCF_052327205.1 of Somniosus microcephalus. NCBI lineage: Eukaryota > Metazoa > Chordata > Chondrichthyes > Squaliformes > Somniosidae > Somniosus > Somniosus microcephalus. Next base: position 237,758,055 of record NC_140993.1, read on the forward strand.
TGTTCCATGTATATATAGAGTGTGAGAGGTTGCAGCCCCTCTTCCGTTATTTGAAGGGGCTGCTCCTTGATTTTTGGCTGCACTTCAGTCCCACGCTCCTGATCTACAGTCACCCGGCATGGAGGGGAGCGAGCAGATCAGGGGTCCTCTTCGTAGGATTGTTCCTGGGCCTGGCCAAAGTGGCCAGCAACTGGTCCAGGCAGCGGCCGGTCGAGGGGGTCGTTGGGCCCGACTGCCTGCCTCTCGTCCACGGCCACGTTCGTGCTCGGGTGACCCTGGAGATGGAGCACGCGGTGTCCGCTGGCACGCTCGAGGCTTTTCGCGACCAGTGGGCACTGGAGGGACTAGAGTGCATAATCACCCCGGCAACAAAATGTTAATTTAATTTATTAAGTTTCATTTAATGTTTTATTAGTTACAGTCTATTTGTTTATGGGTTGCTCAAAAGAGTACACAAATCACCACCACATTCTTCTATCAGCAATAACAATTAGCAACAATCACCACAGGCTACTGGTTCTCCACCTAGTCAATAAGGCTAATCGATTATGTACCAACTGATGCTGAAAATGGCTCTACCTATATAATCCAGACTTTGTGTCTTAAGGAGCGTGCACAAGAAAGATACTAACTTTCACCACAGCATCGCTGATTTATGTCTCTCTATTCCCAGATTTCTTTGCTTCTCTATTCCATTTAATTTCTTGCATTCCAAGGAATAAGTGGCGGGCTTATTCCTTCTACGAAAATGAACCACCTCACACTTTGCTATATCGAATTTAGTTTGCCATTTATCCGCCCACTTTGCAAGCCTATTTATTTCTTCCTGTATTTCGCTGCACACCTCTACGTTATTATCTATACCCACCGCCAATTTGAACATAACATAAGAATTTGGAGTAGGCCATACGGTCCCTCGAGCTTGCTCCGCCATTCAATAAGACCATGGCTGACCTTCGACCTCAACTCCACTTTCCTGCCCGATTCCCATATCCTTTGATTCCCCGAGAATCAAAAAATCTATCGATCTCAGCCTTGAATATACGCAATGACTGAACATCCACAGCCCTTTGGGGTAGAGAATTCTAAAGATTCACAAACCTCTGAGTGAGGTGTACAAAATTATGAGGGGCATAGATAGGGTAGATAGAAAGGAACATTTCCCCTTAGTAGAGGGGTCAATAACCAGGGGGCATAGTTTCAAGGTAAAGGGCAGAAGGTTTAGAGGGGATTTGAGGAAAAAAAAATTCACCCAGAGGGTGGTTGGAATCTGGAACTCACTGCCTGAAAGGGTGGTAGAGGCAGGAACCCTTACAACATTCAAAAAGCATTTAGATGAGCACTTGAAACGCCATAGCATACAAGGCTACGGACCAAGTGCTGGAAAATGGATTAGAATAGATAGGGCTTGATGGCCGGCGCGGACACGATGGGCCGAAGGGCCTCTTTCTGTGCTGTATAACTCTATGGGCTCGATTTTCCCAGGCTCGAGGAGGCAGGATTGGAGGCATGTGATGTGTTAAAATCGCAAAAACTGGTGGGTGGGCCCGATCCCGCCTCCATCCCACCTCCGAGCAATTTTCCTACATGCAGGTTTTCTGACCCCGTCTCCATCCCGCCTCCAAGAGGCGCGATAGGCCCTTAAGGCCCTTAACAACCACTTATTTGCCTCTATAATCCCATTTTGAGAGGCCTTTCTAATTTTAACACTTTACCCACGCGCTTCACGCCTCCTCTGAAAGACGCCGGTGAAACCTGGTGGCAGCACAAGTGGATTGTTTACTAACAGCTGCAGCTCCACCATTAAAAAGGAGTTTTCACCAATCATCATTTGCAGGTGGCAGAATTTTGTTGTCTCAGGTCTGGGGGAACATTTAACAGGCCTAATCATTGTTCTGGAAGTTTGGAGCCTGACACCTGTAACGATCAGTAACATGTCATTCTAGAATGGTACACTAGGTGGAGCTGTATGTTTAGTAGTGGGCTACCCACAAGACAGCAGTCAAGATGGATGCTGTACACTAGTCCACATGGCTGAATAAATGACTAGCTCAAGCTAGCTGTTCATAATGAAAACGTCTATTTATTTATGAACATAACATGGTACCAGGATTGGTAATATCTGCTGAATATTGTGAAACGCGACATGGAGAATTTGAAGCCACCGGAGGGTTTGAAACTCATGGGGAATATCGACTGCAATTGGCGGACTTTCAAACAACAATTTGAACTCCACATTGCCGCCATCGGGTTCGGTACGATGCCAGACACAAGAAAAATAGCGTTGCTGCTCACGGTTGCAGGCCCGCAGGCGATAGAGGTATTTAATATGTTTGTATTTGATCAAGAGGAAGACAGAGAAAAAATGGACGATGTGCTAAAGAAGTTTGATACACATTGTTCTCCCAAAAAGAACGAGACCTATGAGAGGTACGTGTTCCATTCACAGACACAGCAGCAAAATGAGACTTTTGATAGCGTTGTGACCGATCTGAAACTGAAAGCACAGACATGTAATTTCTCTGAACTGAAATCATCCATGATTCGTGACCAGATTGTGTTTGGTATTCATGATAAAAAGGTCAGGAAACGTCTGTTGAGAGAAACCGAACTAACATTGGAGAATGCTGTGAAAATATGCCATGCCAGTGAGCTAGCTCAACAGCACGCAAAGACTTTCAGTGAAATTAATAATAATGCGACTGTAATGAGTGACTGTGCTGCTGTCGGTGCTGTGTTCTGCAAGGGGAAGAAACATGGGCAGAACAGAAATGCAAAGCAATCGGAGGATGGAATTTTTAATTGTAAACGCTGTGGTTACCAGCACCAGCCAAGACATTGCCCAGCGTTTGGGAAAATGTGCACAAAATGTAATGGAAAGAATCACTTTGCCAAAAAATGCTTTTCAAAAGTAAAAACAAAGAAAGGGCAACAAGTCAATGTGATTGAGGACACTGATTTAAGTGAGACATTTTTTGTAGGAACGGTGTCATGTGACAATATCATAATCATAATCATAATCAACATTATTGTCATTGTTAGTGCACAAGTGCAGTACAAGGATACAGAAAATGTGCAGCCCTCAGGAATGGACAATGCTGAACATAAAGTTAATGCAGTAAAAGAGGACAAATGGATGATGCCACTGCAGGTAAATGGAGCATTAGTTACATTGAAACTAGACACTGGGGCAAAAGCAAACTTAATCAGTATGAGTGACATTAAAAATATGAAAGAAAAGCCCAAAATACAGAAAAAGTCAGTACTACTGAAGAACAATAATGGACAGAAAATAGATAGCTTAGGTGTATGCAGACTTAAAGTGACAGTCAAAGACAAAGTGCATCATCTCATGTTTTCTGTTGTGGCTGAAGGACTTGATTCACTACTAGGTGACAAAGCTTGTGAGGACTTAGAACTGGTTAAGAGAGTCTACCGTATAAACTGTGCCATAAGCAGACCAGATGACTCGGTGGATTCTGTAGTGAGTAATTTCCAGGATGTGTTCAAAGGATTTGGAGTTCTACCATTCACATACAAGATCCAGCTAAAGGAGGATGCTCAGCCAGTGGTACATGCTCCATGGAGAGTTCCAGCACCCCTGCGTGACTGGCTCAAGAAAGAACTGGACAGAATGACCACACTAGGAGTCATCAGGAAAGTCGAAGCGCCAACAGACTGGGTTAACTCCATGGTATGTGTAAAGAAAAAGAACAATGATCTAAGAATATGCATGGATCCAAAGGACTTAAATGCAAACATAAAACATGAACACTACCAGATTCCCAAGCGAGAAGAAATCACCAGTGAAATGTCAGGTGCCAGATACTTCACAAAGCTCGATGCCTCACAAGGATTTTGGCAACTAAAACTGGATGAAGAGAGCACCAAATACTGTACCTTCAACACACCATTTGGCAGGTATTGTTTCCTCAGAATGCCTTTCGGGATAATATCTGCATCTGAAATCTTTCATAGAGCGATGGAACACATAATTGAAGGTCTGGAAGGAGTTCGGGTCTATGTTGATGACATCATCATCTGGGGCTCCACACTGAAAGAACACAATGAGAGACTGACTAAAGTGCTACAGAGCATACGCCGGAATGGACTGAAGCTCAACAAAGCCAAGTGTCAGTTTGGCATCCAGGAAGTCACTTTCCTAGGAGATAATCTATCTGGTAAAGGAATAGAGCCAGATATGGAAAAAGTAAATGCCATACTCAAAATGCCCCGACCCACTGACAAAAAAGGAGTGCTATGCATCATGGGGATGATAAACTTCATTGGAAAGTTCATTCCTAACTTGTCAGCCAAGACAGCCTGTATGCGAGACCTGCTACATAAAACAAATGAGTTTGCATGGACAGAAAGACATGAACAAGAGTGGATGAACCTCAAAACAGTGCTGACAACCACACATGTACTCACCTTCTTTGACTCAACAAAGAGAATCAAAGTGTCAACGGATGCATCAAAAGATGGCCTAGGCGCGGTCTTGCTACAAGCAGAGGGTGAAGATTGGACGCCTGTTGCCTATGCCTCCAGGCCTATGACTGATTCTGAGTGTCGATACGCCCAGATTGAAAAGGAATGTCTAGGCTTGGTAGTTGGACTAGAAAAGTTCCATGGCTACATATATGGACTTCTCACCTTCACAGTTGAGACAGACCACTGCCCACTGGTTGCCATCATAAAAAAAAACCTGAATGAGATGTCTCCAAGGATTCAACGACTCATGATGAAGCTGCAAAGATATGACTTTGAACGGATCTACACACCAGGCAAACACATAGGCCTAGAAATTCATTATAGCCACTTTTGGGGCGGTAAAGTCGGGCGGCCGCTAAAGTTTGCGCCCGGCGCAAATTCGAGGCCACATCGCCGATATTCATTAGCTTCGCCCTAAGAGTTTGCTCGAGCGCTAAAACTGGCGATGCACGTCTCTCTTTAGGCGCTAAGCCGGCGGCCCGGGCGCTAACACCGGAAAGTGGGCGCAGGGCAGGTGCGGCGAGCTGCTGATTGACGGCAGACACTCTGGCTCCGGTGAGCTCTTAAAGGGGGAGGGTGGATTTGTTTTTTTGAAAGGCCGAGACTGCTGTATTTGTGTTGTTGGGGAGGGCTTCTCTCCATCAGTTTGTTATGTGGTACCGGCACACCACCACCACCACCACCACCTCCTCCTCCTCCTCCTCCTCCTCCATCATCATCATCATCATCATCATCATCATCACCATCTTTGTCTCTCACAAAGTGTTGCAAAACGGCTGCCTTTTCTACTGCAGGAGTGCCCTTTAATTTGCGCTCCCTGCGGCCCGCCTCGGCTGTGTACCGTTCCACTTCACAGTCGTTCGGGCCGCCAGGCGCACAATGGGGCGGTGCGAGTGAAGTTCCGGTTCCGGGCGCACAAAGGGCGTTGCACGACGAAATGACGTCATGATCTGCGCGTGCAGCTGAGCGCGCGCAAAGACTTTGCGCCGGCGCTAAATGTCTACTGAAGTTGGGGCGAGGCGCAGATCGCGCTGCGCCCGGGCGCTAAGTGCCTAGCGCTCGAGATCTGCTCCTCCTAAGGCGTTAATGGCTGGCGCAGCCAACTGAATTTCTAGGCCATAGTGTTAGCAGATGCACTATCCCGAGCACCCACAATGAGTCATGTGAGCTCTACTGAGGAAGACGTGGATGTTCATATGAGTATGGTCACTGCTGCGCTGCCCGTGTCAGACACAAAATCAAAGCAAATAGCAGAAGAAACAGTAAAAGATACAGGCCTAGAAATTCATTATAACCACTTTTGGGGCGGTAAAGTCGGGCGGCCGCTAAAGTTTGCGCCCGGCGCAAATTCGAGGCCACTTCTCCGATATTCATTAGCTTCGCCCTAAGAGTTTGCTCGAGCGCTAAAACTGGTGATGCACGCCTCTCTTTAGGCGCTAAGCCGGAGGTGCTGAGCGAGAGCGCCGAGGCCGGGTGCAGCGCAGGTGCGGCCATTTCTTGATTGACAGCAGACACCCTGGCGCCGGCCAGCTCTTAAGGGGGAAGGGTCGACTTGGTCTGCTGCCACGCCCTGGATAGTGGAGCCCTGCAGCTAGGCCTGTACACTGCTGCTGGACCCAAATAGCGCCTGAAACCATGGAGAAGGCCCGTGAACGAGCGCAGCGCTTCTCAGAGCTTGATCTGAGGGTGCTGGTTGGTGCTGTGGAGAAGAGACGCCATATTTTGTTTCCGGACAATGGCAGGAAGCCGCCGGCCCGCGTCTACCGGAGAGCCTGGAGGCATGTCGCCACCAAGGTGTCATCCAACAGCGAGGTCCCCAGGAGCGGTGTCCAATGCCGCAAAAAGCTGAATGACCTCGCCAGGATTGTCAGGGTGAGTACCCTTTCCAGTGTCCTCCTCATCCTTGCATGTGCACCTCACATTATGGGCAAAGGGACCTGAAAGCCCTAATGGCCAGCCCTCATGCAGCAGCTATGGGACACTCATGAACATCAATTGCACATTGTGCACTTAACACACTGGCCAGGCTATTCGACCATGGGAGGCAGTGCACACAAGATCAGGGCTACACACTGGCCAGGCTATTCGACCATGGGAGGCAGTGCACACAAGATCAGGGCTACACACTGCACTTAAAGGCCGTCCTTTCTCTTGCAGGCCAAGCTGGCCAATAATAAGAGGAGCCGGACTGCGACCGGGGGAGGCGGACCCCAGATCCAGCCGCTCACCGAGCTGCGACATCGCGTGGAGCGCATCATGGGTGCCCGGGTGATTGGCCCCATTGCATCTGGAGATGCCGACCCTGTTCTGGGCACCAATGGTAAGGACATCAGCTTTTGGACCTCTCTCGTCCCACTTGCGCATCAGATCTACATCCTTTGCCACTGTCCGACCAATGCGCTGAATGCCACCACTCATGCATCCCTCGCTGACGCCCTCTCCTCACTCTAAAGCTACTCTTGTGCCTTCCTGCTTTCAGATGGTGAGGAGGAGGTCCCTGAAGTTGCCAGTGACAGCCCCTCAGAAGAGGAGGAGGAGGAGGAGCAAGAAGAAGGCGGCCCATCAGGGGAACCCTCAGCTGCGGCAACCCATGCCAATGTAGGGGACACGTCTTCCCTGGAGGGGAGCGTGGGGGAAGTGTCAGAGGGGAGGGTAGCTCCTGGGACCAGCGGCCTGCAGAAACGCGGGAGGGGGGTGGAAGCTCAGCGGCCTTCTCCCCAGAGGGGGGAAGGGTCGGAGGGGAGTCCAATTGCTGGGCCCAGCGGCGTCCAGCAACGCAGGAAGGGTCGGCCAGCTCGGCGGCCTTCTCCCCAGAGGGAGAGTCCGGCCTCCAGTCCGGAGACGGCCAACGCCGAGGAGATGCGCCGCCTCGAGGACTTGTCCGCGGACTCAGAGCGCCGGCACACGGAGCTCATGGGGGTAGTGGCACGGTTGCCTGAGGCCATCGAGTCCCTGTCTTGGAGTGTGACCGAGTTCGGGGCCTCACAGGCCACCAGTCGGGCGGAATTCGGGGCAGCTCAGGCAGCGAGTGGCCAGGTGATCAGTGGTGCCGTGCAGTCACTGGGTGCTCTGATGCGGTCACTGAACAGGTCAACACGGGCACTCACTGCTGCCACACTCGCTGTGTCAGCCAGGCATCGCCAGGGCACCCGGCGCGCTGCAGCAGCACAGCGGTCTGTCCCTCGGCAGATTGGTGCGCATGCTGCAGTGCTGGCCCGGCCGAGTGCCAGTGTCTCAGGCAACCAGCAAGCGCCTGCCATCCGCCAGCTTGCCCCCATTCCTCCAGCCGCCATTGCCACTCCCCCAGTGGAGCTGCCAGGAGCTGCTGCAGCGACTGATGCTGGCCAGCCACAGCTGCAGCATTCACCAGCCGGCCCCTCGACGGCCAGACCTCGTCTAGGCCGACCCCCAAGGGCATCTGCCGTCACGACATGTGCCCCTCAGGAGCCTGCCCCCAGCCTTGCAGCAGCCAATGGCCTCACTTTGAGGAGGAGCAGCAGGGCGTGCAGGGGCCGCCAAAGTTGGCAGAAGGCATCGCCCTCGCGGGCCACTAAGTAGAGGGTGTGTCCAAATGTTGTGTTTTCTGGAATGTGTGTTTTGTGAAGGCCGAGGATGAAGGCCATTTTTGTTTACATCTTTTGTTAATGCTCCCCAGGTTGTGGGAGTGAGTCATGTGTGTGAGTGTTTTTTGGGGGTTTCGTCTGTTTTTGGTTTTCATGTGGGAAGGGCCCTGAGTTTGTACAATAAAGCATTTTATTTATTCACATTGTCCATGTTTGATCTTTGAAGTGTTTGTTGCCTTAACCGGCTGACGGCTTGCGGAGCGGCTGCAATCATGTTTCATTGGCACAAGCCATTCCCTGACAGGGGGCCTAGAAGTGACGGTCAATAAGCCACCGACGGGCGGCCCTTGGACCTTCTGCCTCCCTCCTGGGCTGGTACTCCTCGTCCTCCTCCTCCTCCTGCTCCTCCTCCTGAGGTGGTGGTCCAACGTGAGGTGGCAGTGCCTGAGTCCTGCGGATAGCCAGGTTGTGCAGCATGCAGCAAACGACGACGAATTGAGAGACTCGCTCCTGCGAATACTGGAGGGCTCCCCCGGAGCGATCCAGACAGCGGAACCGTTGCTTGAGGACGCCGATTGTTTGTTCTATGATGTTCCTAGTCGCTTGATGGCTCTCGTTGTATGCCTCTTCAGCAGGGGTCGTGGGCGCGCGGAGCGGGGTCATGAGCCAGGTACACAAAGGATAGCCTTTGTCCCCGATAAGCCATCCTCTTGGGTGAGGCTGTGCCTGGAACATGTCAGCCACAGTTGTCTGTCGCAGGATAAAGGCATCGTGGCTGCTGCCTGGAAAGCGGGCATTGACAGCTAGGATGCGCTGCCTGTGGTCACACACCAGCTGTACGTTGAGGGAATGGTAGCCCTTCCGGTTGCGGTAATCCTCGGCATGCTCCAGAGGTGCCCGCAAAGCCACATGCATGCAGTCAATGGCGCCCTGCACCATGGGGAAGCCCGCTATTCTTGCAAATCCCACTGCACGCTGCTGCTGCTTGTCCAGGGTCATGGGGAAGGAGATGAATTGACGTCTCCTTCTGAAAAGGGCATTGGTCACCTGGCGGATGCAGCAATGCACGGCGAACTGGGAGATGTTAGCGATGTCCCCAGCAGCGGATTGGAAGGAGCCGGTGGCATAGAAGTTGAGAGCCACCGTCACCTTCACTGCCACCGACAGAGACGTCCTGCGCATCAGCTGTGGACGCAGATCTCTGTGCAGCAGCTGGCAGATGTCTGCAACCACCTCCCTTCTGAATCGCAGCCTCCTAACACTGCGCGGCAGACATGGTCAGATAGGAGGACTGCTGGCAGTATACCCTGGGTGGGTAAGGCCTCACTTGGCGACGCCTGTTGCCCCCTCTGCGTCTAGCCAGGGCTGCCACTCTCTCACGGCATCTGTAAGCCCTTCCGGCATAAGGCTGAAACTCAGCGTTGGCACCCAATGCAGCCCCCATAATATGCTGGCAAACACTGAGATCTCAATGAAGGCAAAGATAATTGCTAAGCTCTGGCCTGAGCCAACAATACCTGTCCTAGTGTTGGGCCAAAGCAGTAAGCTCTCCTCCTTGGTCTCTCTCCAAAAAACCGTTGCACAAGAGTGAATGCTGCAAAATGGCTGGCCTTTATAGTGCAGGGTAAGTGCCCTTTAATTTGCGCTCCCCGCGGCCCGCCTCGGCTGTGTACAGTTCCACTTCACAGTCGTTAGGGCCGCCCGGCGCACAATGGGGCGGCGCGAGTGAAGTTCCGGTTCCGGGCGCACAAAGGGCGTTGCACGACGAAATGACGTCATGATCTGCGCGCGCAGCAGGGCGCGCGCTAAGACTTTGCGCCGGCGCTAAATGTCTACTGAAGTTGGGGCGAGGCGCAGATCGCGCTGCGCCCGGGCGCTAAGCGCCAAGCGCTCGAGATCTACTCCTCCTAAGGCGCTAACGGCTGGCGCGCCCAACTGAATTTCTAGGCCACAGTGTTACAAACAGTAATAGAGAACATTCATCATGGTTGGCCAAAAGGTTCCTGTCCAAAGTACTATCACATCAGGTCAGAGTTGAGTGTCGCAAGTGGACTATTACTAAAACAGAACAGAATAGTCATTCCACAGGCTTTACGTCAAGACATGCTCAAAAGGATTCATGAGGGACACCTCGGAATTGAAAAATGCAAAAGGAGAGCAAGAGACACTGTTTATTGGCCTGGCATAAGTAAGGACATTGAGAACATGATAGGCAAATGTGAGACATGTCAGAAACACCAAAACAAACAAGCAAAGGAACCAATGATAGTAGCTGACTTACCAACAGCACCATGGCAAAAGGTTGGTATGGACCTTTTTCATTTGAATGGTAAAGACTATCTAATAGTGATTGACTACTATTCTAACTATCCTGAGATGGCACTGCTCTCAAGCACATTAGCAAGCAATGTCATAATGCATGTTAAATCCATCTTCGCCAGACATGGAATTCCCAGGATTGCCGTTAGCGACAATGGTTCGTGCTTCAACTGTAAGGGGTGGCAACAGTTTGCAGCACATTATGACTTTCAACACATCACATCCAGTCCTCTGTATGCTCAGTCGAATGGTAAGGCAGAGAAAGGTGTTCAAGTTCTCAAACAGCTATTGAAGAAAGCAACAGAAAGCAAGTCTGATCCTTATCTCGCCCTGCTGAGCTACCGAGCCTCCCCTTTAGACTGTGGTTCTTCACCTGCTGAACTCCTAATGGGTCGCAAGTTGCGCACCACGCTACCCTGCTGTGCAAAAGAAAAGCAGAGTAAGGAACTGAGACAGAGACTTCAACTGTTAAAGCTGAAACAGAAATCACACTATGACAAGTCATCCAAAACTCTGAAACCATTGACAAGGGATGATGTCAGGATTGAGGATCCAGATGCATGGAACAGGAAAGCTACACTTCTTGAGGAAGTAGGACCAAGGTCATACACTGTTAGAACTGAGGAAGGACAGATTCTCAGGAGGAACCGCCGTTCCCTCCTGAAAACACAAGAAACTATCCAAGAGCAAATCGATGACAATGCCACAACTGAATCTTGTCACTCACCACCAGAACAATCTAACACAAACGCACATACAGGCTCTCATGAAAACACATCAGACTTACCTGTGCTGAGAAGATCCACACGTGAAGTAAAAAAGCCTGATAGACTTAATCTTTGAGTACAAAGAAAATTATAATAAAAGAATGAAAAGCTTAGAGTTCATAAAGTAAAGCTTTGAAAATATGTTGACTGTTGTGAAGATGTTTATGTCGTTATGATTGATTGATATTGATTTTGTTTAACCTCTAAGGAAGGGGGGCTGTAATGATCAGTAACATGTCATTCTAGAATGGTACACTAGGTGGAGCTGTATGTTTAGTAGTGGGCTACCCACAAGGCAGCAGTCAAGATGGATGCTGTACACTATTCCACATGGCTGAATAAATGACTAGCTCAAGCTAGCTGTTCATAATGAAAACGTCTATTTATTTATGAACATAACAACACCCATCTCCAGTGTGACCTCCTGGGAAACCCCTCTCCCCACCTTGACTGAGCGCTTCCTCAACTGAGGCATATACCAGAAGCATGGGAACCATTTATTTCCTTTCCTCCTGGACATCAGATTCGGACGAAGACCAGCCGTGGCAGCAGCAGAACCATGAACAACAGCACCACCAACAGCAGCAGCATCAACAGGAGCACCAAGCTGCTGCTCACCCACCTGAAGCTGCACAGGCCAGAAGGCGCCAGCGCGCAACCACATTGCCGCCCGGGATGCAAGGGACACACTTGACCAGATTTGCTCAGCCTGCACAATCAAACACTTTTGCCTTGCAGCTTCTTATCAGACCATCAACAATGGCCAAGAGCCTGTGGATTCCTATCACTCTGACCACCATACTGACAATTACAAGTCACCCTAAGCCCTCAATGTGGAAGTCCCATTTGCGAAATGACACACGCCACAACTGCAACAGTTTCCCATCAGTATTTTTTATGACAATATGCAACTGATGGCATGTTAAAAATAAACACAACATTACACCCAAGTGACTACCCTTGTGACTATTTGTACATTATCTTTCTTTTACGCGTGCTCCTACGTGGTGCTTCCCCTGTGGCTTCAGCAGATGTGGAGGGCCCTTGCTCACTTTGTTGCTGCTCCTGCCTCGACACCTTTGGCAGGCGTCCTCTGGGGTTGCGAGCCTGTGAGGGCTCGTCAACAGTCTGCTGCTCCTGCGGCTGTGCAGGGGTTGAGACGTCGATCTCAGTTGGGTGGGGACTCTGGTGGGGCTCTGACCGAGGGCTTTGCAGTGGCATGGAAGTGTGAGTGCTTGGAGAGGAATCCCCACTTCCTTGATGTCTGCCACCAACTTCCCTCTCATGGGTCAGGTCCCCCTCAACGCTTGCAAGTGGCTTGAGAGCACGTTGCTGCACATCAGGGTGGCCATGGGGTCCCGTATCTGCACTGGCAGTCCTACTCAGAAGGACTTCCATGAAGCTTTGGTTTCTCTGTTCAATAGATGACCATCGCTCCTCCAGAGATGTCGGTCTATTCTGAACACTCACCATGTTTTCCTCACTCCGGCGACTTACTGCCTCCATGGCCATAGCCAGCTTTCCATGGAGGTTGCTATCCTTTCTGTGGTGCTGCGTTCATGCACCAACGCCTCCACAAAGGCTCTGCTCATGTTAGCGAGGGACTCCTCCATTCGCTCCACACTCGCAGCTACCCTAGAGACAAAACCTGCCAGAGACTCCTGCACCTGTTCCTGGAGTTCCAGCACCGCTCTTCCTCTGGATGGACCCATAGGCACTGGGTCGACATGCAGCTGAGCTGAGCTGAGCTGGCAGAGTCCTGCGCCCTCCGACGAGGACTCTCCACTGCTGTCCCTGTCTCCACCATCTGCTGATGCTCACTTGTGAGCTGTGATACACCAGGTGACAACACTACTCTATCTCAAAAGGGTCTCACCGAGGTGTGAGTGTCTGCGCTGGTGCTGGGTGCTCTGAATTCTGCTGACGCTGTGCCCTCAGAGGTTGGAGCTTCCTCTGAGGAGTCTGGAAGCTCAGGCTCTTCCTCCTGGACAGTGGGGACGGGGGCTCTCGATGGTCCTGTGGGGGAGTAAAGGAAAGAGTTAGAGATGTGAGGTAAAGGTTGCATGCACATTGAATTGTGCAGATGATCATAAGTCAATCTGTTAGAGCATCAGATTCACTATCAGTTACTCATGCAATATCAATGAGAGAGATGCCAAACTATTCTGTCACCAGCTTGCTGTGCTGCATCCACCTGTCCGTCCCCCACTTGGGAATCCTCCTCGATCCCGGCAATTTCCAAGGCCGTCTCCTCCGAGGTGGTGAGCTGGGCTACTGAGGGTGGCCCTTCTCCTGTCCTCGCTCTTTCCCTCTTATTGTGGGCTCTCTTTTCCTGCAATGAGTGACACAAGTGGAGTTTGAGTGAAAATGAAGGAGTGAGTGTAGAGATTCCATAGCATAGATGCTTAGAAGGAGACAAAGATGGAGTGAGGTGCCAAGACCAAGGACCCTCCCTGTGTGTTGTAAGTTATTGTCATAGCATCACAGTCGAATAGCTAAGTGAATGTGAACATACAGAGAGAGGGAATGGGTAAGGGTGCAGGGATGTCAGTGTCAAGTGGGATGTGGAGGAAGAGGTTGGCAAAGCTGAGTGCTGGTGAGGAGAGGAGATGGGGATCAGATTGAGGGTGATGGGAAAGTCATACTCACTTTTCCAGTGCGCAGAAGGTCATGAAACCTCTTCCTGCACTGCAGCCAGGTTCTGCGGCACATAGACATTGAATTGACCTCCTGAGCCACTTGCATCCACACAGCTTTAGTCTGCTGAGGAGGCTTTTTCCTCCCCGAGGAAGGGAAGAGCACCTCCTTATTGGATCTGGCTCCCTCCACCAGAGCTTGCAGGGCGGCTTCATCAAAGCGTGGAGCAGACTTTGGCCTGCTGCTGGCCATCGTGGCTGAAATAAGGGCTTACAGCAATGGGCATGAAGTTTGTAGTCTCCAGAAGAAGCAAGGCTGCTTGCAGGCCTTAAATCCAGCAGCATTGATGACGTCAGCGGAGGCGACTTTCAGGATGGAAAGACTCATTGGGCCAGGGCTTCCCACACGCTGGAAATGAAATGTCCAATTAGGGGAAAATCACAATTTTTTCCCACATCTCATTGGAGTTGGGTGGCTAACATGAAAACCAGCTGACACGCCCCCAGCCCGCCCCAATGACAAAATCGAGCCCTATGACTCTATCTATGACTATGAAGAAATTCCTCCTCATTCATTTGCAAATTTCAACAGCATATCTCCAATTTCTGTGTCCAAATCATTTATGTATATGGTGAACAACAGTGGTCTCAGCACAGATTCCTGCAGGACACCGGTTCCCCCTTTCTGCCCTTTCCCTTAATTCCTACCATCTGTTTTGTAGCCATCTTTCAATCGATTCTGCTACCTGGCCCCAGACTGAACACGCCCTGACCTTTGTCATGAGTTTCCTATGCGACACCTTATCGAAGGGCTTCTGAAAGTCCATGCATACCATATCCACTGCATTGCTCTATTATACTACCATGAATTCAATAAGGTTGGTTAAATATGAGCTTCCTTTTAGAAATCCATGGTGACTATTTTTTGTTATACTCTCCGCCTCTAGATGTTGTAAATCTATAAACTCCTACCAATGTTCAATTTTCCTGAAAACAAATTTTACATTATACATTCCATGTAGAAATCAGCAAAGATACATTCAAATATAAAGAGAGAATACAAGAGTACTGTACATGGCTCAGGAACCTTAAACCAGAGGGGTGACAATTCTGGGTTTTTAGTTGATGGGGGAGGAATCAGACATTGACTCCCCATTTATTTGACTTTTGTTAACAATTTTCCAATTGGGTTAAAAGCTCTCATATTTCATATTGTACAATGAATTTTGCACAAAAAAAACTTAATAGGTTGAACATTTGCATGCAATGCGCTTAATTTATGTCATGAGCCTGACTGTTCTTATGCAAAACAGCCATTTTGCAGCACCCACATCATTATCTAGTAACAGGGACAAATGATGCAAATCACGGTAAGTTTTTTTGAAAAGCACACTCAAATCGTTTAAGATCGTGCTTCTTTAACTGTATAGCAAATTTTCTACATTTTTCAAATGAAACTGCATATCATGGAGGAAGATTTCCTCTTGAGTGTCATGTGTAAATTTATAAAGAACAGGTTCACACATCACATGTAGCGCATGTAGCAAGTATTCACCCTTTTGAATCACTCTAAAGTTTAAAATTAAATTCTAGCAATCCTCATTTCAGCCAATCCTTATTTACCCTGCGGTCATTCTTGTGCCTTGAACAGTAAATTGATTCCCTGGAATGCTGTGTGTACATACTTACCTAAAATGTACAGACTCCACCTGCTAACAGGTAAACCAGATCCCTCTGGGACTGGGCCCCAAACAGACACATTCCTTTAAGGCAAACTATTACCCTGTAATTGTTACCTGTCAAACAAGCAAACTAGATTTCCTGGACCAGGCCCAAGTAGCTTAGATTTTCCCATGAAAACTTTTAAATGTTCATACCCTCAGAAATGTAAACAGCCGTTTGCACGAACATCTTCTCATTAACCCTTAGACACTGTTAAATAGATAGGAACACTTTGAGTGCTATGACCTAAATGTAATTTAAAGATTGAACAGACAATATTGCTTTCATTTGTGCAAATTTTTAGAGTTGAAGCCCAGCCGGACCACTCCCACTCTGACCTCTCTGCCCTCGGCCTCCTTCACTGTTCCAATGAAGCTCAACTTAAGCTCGAGGAACAGCATCTCATCTTTCTATTAGGAACTTTACAGGATTCTGGACTCAACATTGAGGTCAACAATTTCAGATCATAACCTCTGCCCCCATTTTTTCAGACGGTAGTTGTTGCTGACGATTCTGCTATTGCCATTAACACCTCCTCTAGACCCATCTTTTGTTTCTTTACTTGTCCCATTACCAGCTCCTTTCGCTTTGCACCATCATCCCTTTTGTCATTTAATCACTCCTGCCTTCCATCTTATCACAGACCTTCCCCTTTGTTCTTTCCTCCCCTCCCCACTTTCCCTGCCTCTGCACGTGCTTCAAACCTGTTAGATCTCTAACCTTTTCCAATTCTGCCAAAAGGTCATCGACCTGAAACGTTAACTCTGTTTCTTTCTCCGCAGATGCTGCCTGACCTGCTGAGTATTTCCAGTATTTTCTGTTTTTATTCCAGCATTGTATGCAGTTCCGGGCACCCTGTCATACGAAGAGCATTTGAGCCACAGAAAAAGTATGGGAAACTAGCTGTAGCCTGGTGAGAAGTGTCGGCACATGCTATTTACTTGGAAGAATGCTAGTTGTTATGGTTACAGCTGGCCTGTCTTCCACCCCCCCCCCCCACCCCCACCTCATCAGGATCTGTTCTAGGGTTCAAGCTTGAAGAGACAGTTATCAGAGAAAAAAAAATGTCAGGAAGAGGACATTATGGTACTACAGCACATAAGAACTCCAACATGCTGTGCGATAGAACAGTTAGATGTTGATTTTTGTCGTGAAATCCCAAAATCTGGCGAGTTCTCTTTACTCCCCCATCAATGTGCACTGGATCTATCTGTACAGATCTGTGTCTCTGTGATCCATTGGTTTTACTTGTCTCTATGATGCTAACCTAGAAATTCGATGGCACTGTGTCCATTATACAGGTGTAAAATGGACGGCTAAACATCCAATATGGCGGGTGGCGTGCGTGCATGCTCTAATTCCACACCAGAAATGTGCCGCCCGCCATATTGCTAAATGCTCCTGACACTTGTTTGAGGCACCTTTGCAAAATTTGTTAACAACTCACCGAAGCATGTGCTCTGCATGTTCACTGAGCTCCTTAAAGGGACTGTTTGAGGCTGCTTCTGGAAAGGCAAGTTTTAATTTTTTTTCTTGTGGAGACAGGAAGAGCGAGTGGCCCTCCCAGCTCCATATTAAATTTTCAGGCCACTGCTCGCAACCACTCGGACCCCTCCTGATTGCCTCCCCTTCCAGCCACCCTTCTACTTCCCCTCCCCCACCCTCGGCTGGTATCTGAGGCGGGTGATCTTGCTGCCTCCCAGGACCGGCTCGCTGTCTCTGGGGCTGTGGAGCCTCGACTGGCGGACCATTTTCCCATGGTCCTGCCACCGACCTCACCCGGCGTGTGCAGTGAGCGCAGTACTCCGACCGCCCCCACTTAGGGGTACGGTAGTGTCGTGGTAATGTCACTGGGATAGTAATCCACAGGCCTGGAGTAACGATCCAGAGACATGAGTTCAAATCCCACCACGGCAGCTGGGGAATTTAAATTCAATTAATATAAATCTGGAATAAAAAGCTAGTGTCAATAATGGTGATCATGAAACTACGGGATTGTTGTAAAAACCCATCTGGTTCCCTGATGTCCTTTAGGGAGGGAAATCTGCCGTCCTTACCTGGTCTGGCCTATGTGACTCCAGGCCCACAGCAATGTGGTTGACTCTTAACTGCCCTCTGAAATGGCCTAGCAAACCACTAGGTTGTATTCAAGAAGGCGGCTCACCACCACCTTCTCGTGGGCAATTAGGGATGGGCAATAAATGCTGGCCCTTGCCAGCGACGCCCACATCCCATGAATGAATTAAAAGAAAATCCAATTTCTAAGCCACCATGTGTAATTGGTCTGTGTGTGGACCACTGAAATCTGAAAACTTTACAGGCTGCAACTGTTAAGTCTGTGTGTCCCAGTTATGCTTATTATAAATCACTGGACACAGACCACAAGAATAATTTTAACAGGTCTTTACTATTCGGAGGTCAGGGCTGAACTGCCCAGCAAATCCCTACACAACACTTATATACCGGTGTGGTCACCACCGGTATTACAGTATACAGCAGCCAAGAGAAAGTAGTACATCTCTTAAGGTAGTTCTCTTAAGGTGGAACAGGTTACATACACCACAATCCTCCCTTTTTAGCTTAACAGTTATATCCCCATTTAACATAACATAATAACATATATATATATACAACTTCACGCAAAACAGTTCAAAGATTCAGTCTCTGAGGAGGCCTCCTGATTCGAGTTGGATAACGCCTTTCAGGGGTCTCTGATTCTCGTTGCTGGGGTGACTCATCTAGTTGATCTCTTATGGATTGCACATCATCATCAGGTACATTCACTTCAGAGGTAGATGCTTCAGGTTCACTAACTTCTTCCACGGTTGTCTCTGCCGTAACCATGGGTTCGACCCTTGTTCTCGATTCTACCAGTTGGTCAGCATGACGCCGTATTACATTTTCACCAGTATCTACCGTGTACATCAGGGGTCCTTGTCTGGCCCGAATTGTTCCAGATTGCCATTTCTCGTTTTTATAGTCCCGGGCTAACACTGGTTGTCCTATTTCGAAACTCCGAGTGGTCTTGTTATTTATATGCTGGAACTGTTTGTTTTCAACTTCCCTCCGCACATTTGGTTTTAACAAGTCCAACCTGGACCGCAACCTCCTGTTATAGAACATCATGGCAGGACTTTGGTTTGTCACTGCATGAGTGGCGTTTCGATATGCCAATAGGAATTTGTCCACCTTGTGTTGTAGTGGAATCTGATCTTCGCTCATGGCCTTTATTGCTTTTTTGAACGTTTGTACAAATCTCTCGGCCAACCCGTTTGTAGCCGGATGATATGGGGCAGAGGTATAATGTTTCACCCCATTCTTCTTCATGAATTTCTGGAATTCTTCTGACACGAACTGCGGTCCGTTGTCTGAACATATTTGTTCTGGCAATCCATTTCTTGCAAATATCGTTCTTAGCACTGCGATCGTCTTTTCCGAGGTAGTGGTAGTCATCTTAATCACTTCTGGCCATTTAGAATGTGCGTCCACCACAATTAAAAACATGG
This sequence comes from Somniosus microcephalus, assembly GCF_052327205.1. Classification (NCBI taxonomy): domain Eukaryota; kingdom Metazoa; phylum Chordata; class Chondrichthyes; order Squaliformes; family Somniosidae; genus Somniosus; species Somniosus microcephalus. The sequence goes on from NC_140993.1 coordinate 237,777,059, forward strand.
AGTCCATGAATGGACCAGCAAAGTCAATATGTACACCTTGCCATGGGGTTGAAGGCCATTCCCATGGATGCAGCGGTGCAATCGGAGGTGCATTTTGCACTTTTTGGCGCCCTGAGCAGCTTTTCGTCAGATCCTCTATCTGTTGGTCGATACCCGGCCACCACACATAAGCCCTAGCAAGGCTTTTCATCTTGACTCCCCCCAGATGACCTTCATGCAGTTCCTTTAGAACTCTCTCTCTTAACTTAGGAGGAATAATCACCCTTGTTCCATACATCAATGTTCCTTGACAGACGGACAGCTGTTCTCGTCTTGCTGAGAATGCCGGTAACAGTGGATCACCATGTGCTGGCCATCCCTTCACTGTCACTTCGTAGACCCGGGACAGTGTCGGGTCGTTCCTGGTTTCTCTTTCAATACTTGCATTGGTGACTGGTAAACATTCGATGATGGTCGAGTGAAATAACTCAACAGGGTCAACCGTCGGTGCCTCCTCCTCTGTAGGTAGTGGCAGGCGCGACAGCCCATCAGCATTACCATGCTGCTTTGTACCTTTGAATTCAATCTGATATTGATGTGCCCCTAGGAAAAGGGACCATCTCTGGAGTCTCTGTGCTGTCATCACCGAAACACCCTTCTTAGGGTTAAAAATGGATACCAACGGCTGGTGGTCTGTCAGAAGCGTAAACTTTTGGCCCTGCAGGTAATGATTAAACTTCTTTACTCCCCACACAAGGCTGAGAGCCTCCCTATCTATCTGAGCATAGTTGCGCTCAGCGGAGGTCAATGATCTGGATGCGAACGCAACTGGCCTCTCCAGGCCATTTGGCAACTTGTGTGAGAGTACTGCCCCAATACCATATGGAGAAGCATCACAAGCCAAACGAATAGGCAGCGTTGGGTTGAAGTGAGCCAACACTTCCTCTGAGGTGATCAATGCCTTGCTTTTGCGAAAGGCCCTCTTACAGTCCTCGCTCCACTTCCATGGTGCTCCCTTCTGCAAAAGAGCGTTCAGCGGGTGCAGCACCGTGGATAAATTTGGCAGAAACTTATGGTAATAGTTAATCAACCCTAGAAACGACCTCAACTGGGATACATTATCCGGAGCGGGAGCCTTCACAACAGCTTCGATCTTGTCAGGAGACTTATGAAGCCCCTCCTGGTCAATGACATGACCACAATATGAGATCCGCTTCTGAAAGAACTCACATTTCTGGCGATTAACTCGAAGTCCATATTCTTTCAATCTGGTGAGCACCAGTTCCAAATTTGCAAGGTGTTCCTCGTCATCATCTCCTGTAATCAGAATATCGTCCAGGTAACATTGTGTGCCTGGAATTCCCTGTAATACCTGCTCCATGGCCCTCTGCCAAATTGCTGGAGCCGATGCCACTCCAAAAACCAGTCTATTATACCGGTACAAGCCTCTATGCGTGTTGATCGTGAGATACTGGCGTGACTCTTCCTCAACTTCCATCTGTAAGTACGCCTGCGCCAGGTCTATCTTGGTGAAGTGTTTCCCGCCAGACAACGAAGCGAAGATATCCTCAATCCGCGGAAGCGGATACTGCACCGTGTGAAGCACCGGATTAACAGTGATCTTGAAATCTCCACAGATGCGAACCTTCCCCGGTTCCCCCGACTTGTTGCTCGATGAACGCTTCATGACGGGAACAATGAGCATGGCCCACTCACTCCAGTCTACCTTAGACAGTACTCCTGAACGTTCTAGCCCTTCCAGCTCAGCTTCCACAGCAGGTCGTATCGCATAAGGTCTGGCTTTGAAAAATTTCGGGTTTGCATGTTCTTCAACCTTGATGTTTGCCGTAATTCCTCTGTGTTCCCAGTCCCTGTTGGAACACCTCTTTAGCATCGTCCAATATTCTGGACAATCGTTTAGGTTTGACATCTTTTTTACCGGAATCTACCGTTAGTGCTTTTAAGGAATGCCAGTCCATATTTATTTTCCTAATCCACTCCCATCCCAGTAGTGGTGGACCTCCCTCAGGTAGCACATATAAGTCCATTCCTCGGCTTTCTTTGCCCTTGTGGACCACCTTTACCTCTATCTTCCCGATGGGGTATACTCTTTGCCCCGTGTATGTTTTCAATACAATCTCCGTATCCCGTAGGGGAATATGTGGGAATAACCTTTTGTAATCTTGCTTATTCATGACCGTCAATGCCGATCCAGTGTCCAATTCCATTTTCACTTGGACTCCTGCTATCTGAAGTGTGACCCAGATTGTTTGGAGGTCTGCTTCATTACCAACATTGTGTACTCTTAGGCTACCCAGTTCATTACTGCTGGAGTCTGAATTTGACTTCTGTTCTTCGAACTGTTCTCTGTCACCTTGTGTACCTTTCTGTACTTTTCCTGTGGTGACTTTTTGTTGCTGGTCTTCTTTCCTGACCGGCATACTTTAGCTATGTGACCAAGCCTGCCACATTTTCTGCATTCCTGATTTTTGAACCAGCACTGGTTCTGATCGTGCGTTGTCTTTCCACAACGATAACATTTTACTGTACCCAAGACCATTTGATTGGTGCTGAGTTCCGGTGACCGTAGCTGCATTTCCGCAGTGCCTCTCGCTGCGGCTTCGTGCGATGCTGCAATAGTGATAGCTTTATCAAGCGTAAGATCATTCTCCTCAAGCAGTCACTTTTGTGTTCCTTCTTTTAACAATCCACACACAAATTTATCTCTCAGCGCATCTGCTAGTCCTGTTCCAAACTGACAGTACTTTGATAGCTTACGCAGTTGAATTAAAAATTCAGCGTTGCTTTCGTCTTTCAGCTGCGTTCTTCTGTAAAATTTAAATCGTTCCGCTATCATCAGCGGCGTGGGGTTTAAATGATTTTTCAGGACAGTAACAATATTCGCAAAAGTCTGATCCACCGGTTTATCTGGTGACAGAAGGTGCTTCAATAGCCCGTATGTCTTCGCACCCATTGAGCTTAATAAGGTTAGTGCTTTCTCATCATCTGGTGCCTTATTTGCTTTACAATAAACTTCCATGCGTTCTACATACGTGGTCCAATCTTCGATATCGCTATCAAAGGTATTAATGTTCCCATGTTTAGGCATCCGTGCAAGTTTTTAAATTTTTCTTTTTCTCAAAATGGCGGCTTCCCGCGCTTGTCTTCTTCCCCCGCCTACTAAAATGGCGGCTTCCCGTGCTTGGCGGTCTTTCCCGCGCTCGTCTTCTTCCCCCACCGACTACAATGGCGGATTCCCGCGTTTGCCTTCTTCCCCCGCTGGCTGCAATGGCGATTGCCGTGCTGCTGCCGTTCTCGCCTCCCCAGCGGTTCTCAATTCCCCGACGCTGCTTTTACTCCCCCGCGGTTAGCCCCGCATGCAGGCCGGTCCTTTACACCGGCTGCATTTGAGTTCTCCGCGGCTCTCGTGCCTTAAGCTGCCCCAGTCGCTGCGCCTCTCAGCCTCGATTGCAGCCCGGCCCTTTTCACCGGCCGTGGTCGAGTTCTCCGCCCTTTTTCCTCCGTTTTCCCTCCCCCACTCCACAGTCAACGCGGCCGACTTTCTGCTCGTGTCGCTGATCGGCTTACCCACCACCGTGGTAGAAGGGATGATCACTGCCTGTCGCTGATGGAGGGCTTCGTGGTCAGAATTTTTTCTTTTTAACCCGGGTTCTCGATGCCTCCCGTGCGATGGTGCTCAGCAGGATGATGAGGGCGGATGCCTCTTCTCGACGCCCGTTCTGAGGACGAAGCTGCCTTGGATGTAAAACTGCCGCAGGGTAAGATCGGACTCGTCGCCACTGTTAAGTCTGTGTGTCCCAGTTATGCTTATTATAAATCACTGGACACAGACCACAAGAATAACTTTAACAGGTCTTTACTATTCGGAGGTCAGGGCTGAACTGCCCAGCAAATCCCTACACAACACTTATATACCGGTGTGGTCACCACCGGTATTACAGTATACAGCAGCCAAGAGAAAGTAGTACATCTCTTAAGGTAGTTCTCTTAAGGTGGAACAGGTTACATACACCACAGCAACATCATGAGAAGATCCTGAATCAAAGGCAGATACTTCCCTGCAAAGAGTAAGGACAAGTGAATATCACCCTGGCCTGTTCTCACACTTGTCCACGTCATTGGTTAGACAGCAACAATGGTAGATGCATGCAAGCGGTTATTTTCCCACCTTCTTGACCAACGAATGATGTGGAGTGAGGGGAAAAATTGAGGAAAATACATTCTAGAACCTTCCTTTTTTACATGGGTCATGCAAGAAAGACTAAAAACTAAAGTCAGTGCACAGGAGCGACATTTGCCTTGCAAGGGCCCCTGTGCAAAGTTTCGGTTTGGGGCAATGATACTAAACATTTCCGACTTAATCTGGTGTCAAATCCACACATGGAGCATCGTGAAAAGGCTTGTTTTCCATAGGGGATATAAAAACTTCTTCTTCTTAGGCAGTCCCTCGGAACTGAGGAGGTCTAGCTTCCACGTTAAAAACAGTTGACAAATGATAGGCAATAGGAAACACAAGAGTAAATGACATCAAACAATTATAAAGGACTTGAAACAGGAATGTTACGTCAGCGTACGAACCTTCTGACACCTCAGGAATGTTTTTTTGTGCTTTTAGCTGCAGTGAAGTCTTACACAATATTTGAATCGTATTTACAGTTTGCCTTTTCCCACTGCAGTAATGACCGCGGGAGGCTGAGTGGGGTGGGTGAGAAGGCAAGCACCGAGGTTGGAGCCCAGTGCAGGCTGCTGCATATCTCCTGAATTACGACTCTTATTATAGGAGAACTGCAAATCTTCTGCTCTGCTCTCCTCTTACCTCTCTCTCCCCTCAGGAAGTACACTAATACGCCCTTGATGTCTTTTCGTTTGCGTAGGTTATAAAAATTGCCTTTTGTCATCCATAAGGCTTAAGTAAATGTGATGGGGAGAAAGAGGTTGGGTGTCCAGGGATCAGCTATTACTATCACTTAGATGTCCTTTTATTGGATCCGCACAGTCCAGCTTCAGTCTGTGATTTTGGTTTTGAATTTTAAAGGATGTCTCGGATGCTATACTCTGGGGCCTCTGGTTAATTCATTCCATTTGACGTGCATATCTTCAATGAATCTTTTTCCATAATTGAACTGAGCAGAAGCAGCAATCAGCCAACAGGCCATGTAGTTACAAACAGGCTGGTCTGTTCAGGGCCTTCAGTTTTATTTATATATTTTTCTCGCTTTCTAAAACTTGAATTACTGAGTTGTCTGGCTTCAATCCATCTGAGCTGTTAGATTTTTATTTGTACTGCCCCTGTGGAGATGGGACAGCACCAACGGCTTAAGAAAGGAAAGGTACCTAGAGATAATTCACTCGGTCTCGTTCTCCCGATCAGTACTGCTTTATGTACTACTCCTACATTCAGGGTATTTACTCGCTTACAACTCTCATCCTGAATGTGTTTTCTGAGTTGAAGTTCTCAGCTATCTTGCTAATAAGGTGCGAGATTCTCCAAATTGTAGCCTCTTGCACCACTACTTAAACAGTACTTAATAAAACTCTGCAATTGCACGGGTTGCACAGTCCTAACATCGCCCCTGTCAGTGAGCATCAACAGCCATCATGGATGCAACTTAGTAACTGGCTAAATGGAAGGAAGTAAAGGTAGTTGTAAGGGGAGTTAGGTGTGCGGAGGTTGGGAGTGAAGTAATCCATGTGCCTGTGCTGGGAACCTTCCTGCTCTTGGTAAACATAAGTGAGCTGGATTCGCAGTCCCAGTGCAAGGTAAATAAATTGACAAATTCCACCAAACTATGGGGACTGTGGATTCAGAAGAGGCAGTCAATGCTTACAAAGGCAACTTGTCAGAATTTTTACCTGGGCTCTGCAGTGACAAATGATGTCCAATATGAGCAAGTGCAAGGTTCTGCTTATTAGAAGCACAAACTGGAAGCACGTGAACTCTATGGACGGAATAACATTTGCATTATGGTACTTAAAGAGATCTTCCATTTATATAGTAAATTTCATGATCTTGGAACATCCCAAAATGCTTCACAACCAATATAGGGATAGAGAAGGTAAACCTGGAACACTACTTTCAGCTTGGCTGGGGCAGCAGGGCAAGGGGGCTCAAGTCCATGCTGGTTAAGAGTAAATCTAGGATAGATGTCAGGAAGTGTTTATTTAAAAATGTTTCCAACACTGGAATGGGTTGCCAGGATAATGGACTGGTTGACAAAGTGGTGGAATGATGTAATGGGGAGGATGTAGGTTTCATATTCTGAAAGGATGAGATCAAATATAACCCCAGTTTATTCAGTCTCTCGTAACTCAGTCTCTTCAACGCAGGTATCATCTTGGTGAATCATTGCTCCAAATCCAATATCTGCTTAAACTAACATGCCCAAAGCTAAACACAAAAGAAAATTGAAACTAAAATGAAAGAATTCCATTATTTTTTTTAAAAACCTATCTTTCTCCTTGAGTCGCCTGTTATTTTAGATCTATGAGCATTTGCACTTCTTGTTCCCGGCAGTATGACCAGAGAATTTCCCTGCTGGCTTGTGGTCATTGTCAAAAATAAGTTTGCGATTCCGACCTGAATGAGAACATCCTCAGTTCATCATAGAAAAACTAATGGAGAGGAGGGTGGTCAATCTCAGAAACACTGCCATAAAAATTTAGTTGAAACAAAAATTGCTTCAAATGTGCCAACAGACGATGGTTGCAGTGGGGATCACAAAATTGGGAGGGCAGGCCTCATACCCATTTCCTATAGGGCTACAATTCAGCAGTGAGCTGCACTGAGTGTGTTAGAATGCTTACGCCCACTTCATGCCTGATTATTGCCCCAGATTTGACACAACTGAACATAATTATGTGGGACCCAGTCTTAACTTGTCCCATTACCATCTCCTTTTGCCTTGCACCGTCATCCCTTTTGTCTCTTAATCTCTCCTGCCTTCCATCCTATCACAGACCTTCCCTTTTGTTCTTTCCTCCCCTCCCCCCTTTCCCTGCCCCTATACTTGCTTAAAAACCTGTTACATCTCCAACTTTTTCCAGTTCTGACAAAAGGTCATCGACCTGAAACGTTAACTCTGTTTCTCTCCACAGATGCTGCCTGACCTGTTGAGTATTTCCAGCATTTTCTGGTTTTATTTATAATTATGTGGGATGTGGCCTGGTTTGTTTTCTCCTTGCGCAGCGCCATCATTGAATGAGGGCAAGGGACGTTCCATGGGTGAAGGAGCTCTTAATGTGGTGCAGGCCTTTGTATGTTTTGTTGTTGCAATGTTGACAGTATCTGTTTTTATTCGACATTTTCTCCATATTAATTTTTTTTACCCCCCTTGAAGTAAGTTTATTTCAAAGTTCCTTAAGTACTGCGTTTCATAGTTGAGGTGGTATAAGCTAAAATAAGACATGTCAATGAAATCAGCAAGCACCAGGCTAGACAGTGTGCATTCAATCCTGGAATGGCAGACTGGGTGAAGCTGCACCACCTCCTGCCGCAGCAGCACACCCGCTTTGACAGCCATCAAACAGGGAGGTTTACTACACCATTTTCAATCAGGGTTTGTTTCATGTCCCTATATTGGGATTGCCTTCCCTTTCTTTTAGTTGCCAATTCTTCGCCCCACCCTCACTCATACAGCTTTTGGAAAGGATGACATTTCTTCAAAACAATTCTCAGTGGCTACATCCCTTTAAAGATATCTTGCCCCCCTCCCGCGCCCTTTAATCGCATTTCAGGCACACTGGCTCGGGTGCAGGGAGCGTAATTAAATAATTTAAATCCACTAATCCTTAAATAAACTCAGGAGAGGTCAGGTCGCAATGCTAGCTGTGTGCCGTGGGCACCAAGTGTGCCACTACTGCACTGGGACTACATAATTAGCCCCAACTTTTTAAACAATACTACATCTCCCATGGCACACCTCACAGTGAGCTCTCTGCTGACATGACGGCTTGTGTCTTCTTCACTGTGTTATTGTGAGCTCTTGATGTCAGTGTCTTTTTCGTCCTCGTCCATCAAAGGTGTGTTTTCATTTTTAAAAATCTTGTTCTTTTGTGATTGAATCTTCCTAATCTCTGGCCCAGAAAATGCCTGGGCGAACGCATCCTGACATAAAGGCCAGGCTGCCTCTGCCCTCTGAGGCTCTCAGGCTCAGGAAGTGGGGCCACGAACAGCAGACCTGTGGGGGTGGTGGAGGGAGGGTGATGAGGATGCATCTGGGGCAGAAGAGGCAAAAACACCAGCATTGTTAGCCTGATGCAGCCCTGAGCTAAACATTTCCTTCCCCTAAGCCGCTCTGTTGGGAGGGTTGTGAGTTCAATGATCCCTCAACCAATGCCCCAAAATTCTTGCCACTGTCGGGGTAACCTAAACTTTCTTTCTCTTGAATCTGACATTCTTCTCGGAGAGGCTGGAGGGTGAGCTCAACTTTCCCTTCTTCAGTGGAGGTGGGGGGAGGAAATGCTGAACCTTCTCTCCCTGAAAGCTTGAATTTCTTGTCAGGGGGTGCAGTGGAAGTTTGTGGGAAGAACATGTGCTTTCTTTCCACACTGCTATTCCAGACTTCATTGGAGAAGGGGCTGTCAGCTGCTGTGACTCTCCTTGCTGTATTGGGGAGGCCGGGTGCCCAGCCCCCAATTTCATTTCCATGGAGGGGGAGAAATTATCTCCCAAACAATGAATTTCACCTTGCTGGGTTTGGTTATGATCTCCCGTGTTGTGAAGCACTGGAAACGCGACCCACAAGTTCCAAGAGCACAGTGAGAAACAATGCATCATGGGGCACTGAGGAGACTCAAAACTTTATCAGGTCACATTTCCAGAAAAGGGAATCACAATTGTTCCATTGGGAGTGTCGGGCTTCTACGTTTGGGAAGATTTCTCCGTGGTCTACTTGGTCGGGATGTCCTGCTGGCTTTGTGAGGTTGGCCATTGTTGTTCAGGTTGCTGCAGAGCCAGTGTGTTGAAGTACAGCATGATACACAACAACTGATTTCCAATATCAGCTACTGCATTGCCTTCCTAATATCACTGTGACAAATTTAACTTGCTAACTGGCCAGTTACAGCACTGCCTACCGGTGTAACTAGTACTGCGTTTACATGTTGACACTTTTACAATAGTTTTATCCGTAGATGGAGCTGGACACAGGCATTTTAAAGCATTCTGAAATGGAATGTTGCCATCAACTCAGCATTATTAATATATAATTGATATGTTCTCCTCACTTTTAAAACATTGTGACTTAATTTGCTTCTGCTGCTGTAGCGCCTTCCCTCTGCAGCACATTGTGGTCAAGAAGGTGGACAGGTGGTGTGTTCCAAGACCCAAGCCAGTGTCTCACTGAATGAGCCAACAGAAGGTGCAAGAGAGTGGTGTACATTGACTCCCTTCAATTTTCCTTATTCGCTTGGAGTAATAGCCTTGCTTTTGCCTGGCAACTCCCCAGGTTCTCTGTCTGAGATTGGGGCCTCACCTTGGGCTTTATTAGTGTACCAGCTAATACATTTGCATAACATTTCTGTCTGCACCACTTTAATACTGTTGCTAACCTATGTATTTGAACGAGGTTAACAATTGCATGCAAATAACACAGACAGGAAATTTAACAGGAATGTGTTAACCAATAAACATGAGATAATCACCAATAAATCCAATAGGGTATTCAGGGGAAACTTCTTTGCCCAGAGAGTGGTTAGAATGTGGAACTCACTACCACAGGGAGTAGTTGAGGCAATTAGCATAGATGCATGGTAGTGGTAGATCAACACATGAGGGAGAAAGGAATAGAAGGATATGCTGATAGGGTGAGATGAAGAAGGGTGGGTGGGAGGAGGCGGCAGCGGCGGCTCGTGTGGAACACAAACACCAGCAGGGACCAGTTGGACTGAATGGCCTGTTTCTGTGCTGTAAATTCTATGTAATGCATTATTTTTTTAAGTGCACAGTGTAAATTAAAGTCCTGTATAGGCAATGATGGAAACAACAATGATGATCTCACTGCTGCATGCCAAATAGTATTAGTCCTTGTCAATCCACCAGAGTGATTTATTTTCAAAATGTATTTAGTTTATAAAAGAAAGACTTGCATTTATATGGCACCTTTCACAACCTCAGGATATCCCAAAGCGCTTTACAGCTAATGAAGTACTTTTGAAGTTTAATCACTGTTGTAATGTAGGAAACGCAGCAGCCAATCTCCGCACAGTAAGCTCTTACAAACAGCAATGTGATAATGACCAATTTTTTTTTTAAGTGATGTTGATTGAGGGATAAATATTGGCCAGGAAACCGGGGAGAACTCCTCTGCTCTTCTTCCAATAGTGCCATGGGATCTTTTACGTCCACCTGAGAGAGCAGATGGGGCCTTAGTTTATCGCCTCATCTGAAAGACGGATATATTGCTCCTTTGAATGACATTGTACAAACCATGCATTACTAAAAGAAACAGATGATATTGTACTTAGCTGTCATGTATGTGCTTACATCGGAACATAGGAATGCACAGGACCAGAAAGAACCATTGTGATCCATCTGGACTGTCCCAGTGTCGAGGAAATATCGTATCCCTAGATATCATCTTACCCCCCTCTTAATAAACTTTTCTCCAGGTACTTATCCAACTCTCTCGAATTTACTGACACCACCGCCTCCCTTGGTAGTCCAATCCACATCTGAAACACCTGTGTAAAATAATTAAATCTATATTGTCCTTTCACCCTCCTCCTTCTATGCTTGAGTCTATAGCATCTTGTTGTAGAGTCTGCGACTATGTTAAACATTTTGGACTTTATCCTGCCTATATCCTTTAGGATCTTAAATAACTCACTCCTCAGCCTTGTCTTCTAAAGTGTAAACATTCCCAGCTTCTGCTGCCTCTCCTCATAAATCAGGTGCCTAATCTCAGCTTTCAGTTTGGTTGCCCTTTAATTGCTTGTTCTTTGAATCATTCTGGGTCTTTATGTTAAACAAGTTGACAGATCTTTAAATCACTCCTATGCAATATTTTAAAACACAAATCTTTCCCCGCTACTCTCCTAAATGCACTAATTGATGTTTGGGTACTATTCAAATGCACTCCTGTCTCCTATCCTCCACCCACCATGAACTTCAACTCATCCAAAACTCCGCTGCCCATGTGCAATCCCGCACAAAGTCCCACTTACCCATCATCCCTGTCCTCACTGACTTACATTGACACCCCCTCCCCATCCCCGGTACCTAATGCCTCAAATTTAAAATTCTCATCCTTGTGTTTAAATCTCTTCATGGCATTATCCCTCCCTATCTCTATAACCTTCTCCAGCCCTACAATTCCTCTTCCTGAACACTCCATTCCTCTGACTCTGGCTTTTTGTGCATGCCACCAACCTTCGCGCCATCATTGGTGGCCGTGTCTTCAGCCGTCTAGGCCCCAAACTCTGGAATTTCCTCCATAAAGCCCTCTGCCTCTCCACATCACTCTCTTTCTCAATGGCCCTCCTTAAAACCCTCGTCACCTCGTAACATCGCCTTCCTTGGCTCGGCATCCATTCTTGTCTAATTGTGCTTCTGTGAAGCATCTTGGGACATTTATTTACGTTAAAAGCACTATATAAAGGCAAGTTGTTGTCCTTGTTGTGTACAGTTTCATGAGGTTCTGCCATCCTCCAGTATCTCACCCAAGTGGACAGTCTTCATGCGTGAGTGTAGACTGTGAGTGTTGACAGACTATTTAATTATGAGAGTTATCACAGGCAAATCCAATCCTGTCCGCACCTGACACACACACTTCATGAGGAATCAGGCGTAGGAACCCTGTCTAATTTTTTCCTTCTCCCCTCCTAGTCCAGGAGCATTGAGGCTAGTTGTAGCATCCCAACCTCTGCCTCAATGGAGATCAGCTGCCTCACTGCTCAGCACAAACCTTCTCCACTGTATGGGTTAATACTACAGTGAACAGTGCATTTACCTGCTGCGCCTTTGAGGTTATGGGCTGGAGTTTCTTCCATTTGGCCTTTTCAGGCTGTATCCATGGTGACCAATGGAGAAAATTAGAGGGTTGAGGCTCAATGCCAGATTTCCACCCCAGAAACATCACGATGGACGGGCAGACATCTACAGCCATGGCAGTCTTACCCTTTTGCATGTAAATAACAAAGGGTAGATTTGGTACGGAGCCACATTTCCCTCAGTTACTGCCCTGTGGCTACTGGCAGTAGAGGAGACTTCGAGAAGAGGCACTGGGGCCTGCCGGTGTTCCCTAGCAAAAGGCCATAGTTACCTAGCAAGTACATTTTTTAAATTAGTATTAGTGCAAGCATTTTTAATATTTTTAAATTTCTGTAAGTTTTTGTTAAAAGTAATTAAACCTTCTTTAAGTTTACTTTCAAGTGTTTTTTTAAAAGTACAAAGTATTTAAAAATTATTATAAAATATTTTTAAAGGCTCCTGTTATTTTTTTTTTAAGTTGTAAGATTGCAAACTAGTCTAGGAAATCAATGGCGTCGCAATTAGGCCATTAGGCCCCCCACCCCCGTTCCTCTGTATTGAGAAGGAAGAGGAGGAGAAGGATCAGGAGGCCCACTGCAGAGATTCCTGGCTGTAAAAGCTCCATAGATTGCCTCCTGCCAATACCCAGAGACACCTACGCCTCCCCGTCTGCTGTCCCAGGTGGTTCACTGTGACCCATTGGCAATGATGGAGAATACTGCGCTTCCCTCTCGAAGCAATAGCTGAGTTGTAACAACTGCCAGACAGCTGCAGGTACTGTTCAAAACAGAGACCTTCAGCTGACTACGATCCACTGCCAAATAAGTCCATTATCAGGTTCCCCTTTTGACAGCCAACTTGCTGCCACTGAGATCTCCTCCACAACTTCCAAGGCCCTCCTTTGGAGATGATGTTGCTTTGCTTCACACAGACACTGCCCCACCTTGCTCCAAATAATTTTACACCTATGCGGTCAGTAACAAAAACATCTGACTGACAACAAATCTGACCATCCTTCTTGTTGTTTAAGGCCACCATGGTTCCCCCTTATTGCCTGTGTACCCTTTCCATCTTAGCCTCCTACTTCTTCTCCAGTAGCTGGAGGTTATGGGGTGGTTGACTGATGGTTTGCAGCGGGAGCCTTGAGGATTGATGAGCTACTTCCCCATCTTTGGTTGTGGGCCAATTTTCCTTTCAAAAGAATGTAGAGAGAGTGAAGGCATTCGGTGTGGCATCATACACAATGCAACCCAGGTTTCAGAAGGCATTTCTTAAGGGGGGGTGTGGTGGTGCTCACAGCCCCCAAGGCCTATAGAGGGCACTAACAGCACCTGGAACCTGCCATGGCTATATAATGAAGGCGCACACAGGAAAATTGGGCAGCTTCTGGGCAGTGCAGGTTTAGGAAGAGTTCTGCTACACCTCTGGCAGTAAATTTGCCGATGAGGGAAACCCAGCCCTATGTTTGCTGATGTTTAAAGCAGCGTATATGCAGAGGCTGTTTACTATCCTTTACAGTTAATGGCTGGTAAACGGATGTCACTGTGGCCCAACAAGTTGCAATAAATAAGGTGAAATTAAGACAAACAGGTGACACTTCCTGCTCAGCTCATCCAGCTGAGACATGTTTGCAAGAGCAAAACAGGATCATCGGGCTCCAAGTGCAAACATGAAGGAACATGCATTCAGCCCACTTCATGTTAAAGTCGACTTTCCTCTGAGTTTTTTTTGTTGTTATGAGTTTTTTTCTTAACAACCACTTAGTTCCAGTGCATTGAACAAAAACAATGGCAGTTATAAGGAAATTATCCCATTTATTGGCATAATAATACCAGGTACTGCTGTGAGATGGAATACAAATACACTGTTCCCTTTAATAATTCCTTCATTACAGCGCAGCATATTACCACAAACATCCCTAGAATGGATCTCTTTCCCATGTTATTTGCATTGCTTGCCTCATCAAATTCACAAATGACATCCTTTGTGACTGTGACAAAGGTAAACTATCCCTCTTCGTCCTTCTTGACCTGTCTGCAGCCTTTGACACGGTTGACCACTCCATCATCCTCCTCCAACACCTCTCCACCGTCATCCAGCTGGGTGGGACTGCACTCACCTGGTTCCATTCTTATCTATCTAATCGTAGCCAGAAAATCACTTGCAATGGCTTCTCTTCCTGCTCCTGCATCGCTACCTCTGGGGTCCCCCAAGGATCTAGCCTTTGCCCCCTCCTATTTCTCATCTACATGCTGCCCCTTGGCGACATCATCCGAAAACACAGCGTCAATTTCCACATGTACGCTGACGACACCCAGCTCTACCTCACCACCACCTCTCTCGACCCCTCCACGGTCTCTAAATTGACAGACTGCTTGTCCAACATCCAGTACTGGATGAGCAGAAATTTTCTCCAATTAAATATTTGGAAGACTGAAGCCATTGTCTTCGGGCCCCACCACAAACTCCGTTACCTAGCCACCAACTCCATCCCTCTCCCAGCATCTGTCTGAGGCTGAACCACACTTTTCGCAACCTTGGTGTCATATTTGACCCTGAAATTAGCTTCCAACCACATATCCGTGGCATAACTAAGACCGGCTATTCCCACCTCCGTAACATCGCCCGTCTCCGCCCCTGCCTCAGCTCATCCGCTGCTGAAACCCTCATCCATGCCTTTGTTACCTCGAGACTTGATTATTCCAACGCACTCCGGGCTGGCCTCCCACATTCTACCCTACGTAAACTTGAGGTCATCCAAAACTCGGCTGCCCGTGTGCTAACCCGCACCAAGTCCCGTTCGCCCATCTCCCCTGTGCTCACTGACCTACATTGGCTCCCGGTTAAGCAACGCCTCGATTTCAAAATTCTCATCATTGTTTTCAATTCCCTCCATGGCCTCGCCCCTCCCTATCTCTGTAATCTCCTTCAGCCCGACAACTCTCCCCACCCCCACCCCGAGATATCTACGCTCCTCTAATTCTGGCCTCTTGAGCATCCCTGATTATAATCACTCAACCATCAGTGGCCATACCTTCAGCTCCCTAGGCCCTAAGCTCTGGAACTCCCTCCCTAAGCCTCGCCGCCTCTCTACCACTCTTTCCTCCTTTAAGATGCTCCTTAAGACCTACCTCTTTGACCAAGCTTTTGGTCTTCTGCCCAAATTACTTATGTGACTCGGTGTCAATTTTTTGTCTTATAACACTCCTGTGAAGCGCCTTGGGACGTTTTACAAGTTGTTGTTGTTGGTTTAGCTCCTCCTTTTTTGCCACCTGCCAACACATTAGTCATTATTTATGGATAAGTATTTTGGTTTTGGCTTTGGGGGCCTGAGAATTCATGTTCACAAACCAGCAGGGATCAGAAGGAAATGGCTTTAAATTTCAGTCCTTTTCCCCCACCCGCTTCCAGACATGGCCCATATTCACCAGAGACTGCCAGGGGGTACCAACATACACCCACCATTCATTTGATGGTTCTGCAGAGGGCATGATCACATACTCACTTCTAGATCATTAGGGAAATGCAGATATACCCACAGTCAGACTACCAAGGGGAACATGCACATATTGAACAGTAGAATAGCAAGAAACGGTCCCACTAAATCATGAAAAATAACAGTTTGCTTCAGAGAGACTATAACAAGATCATTTAGATCTCCCCTTTTCCATAAACTGGTAGGGATCAATATTTATTTTAAAACTTAAAAATGAAAATAAAAACTTCTCTTTGATGCTGCCATTGGTGGCTAGTGGGTGAGACAATGCCTGGTGTAGCCTGACAGACCAGAAATGTCCCAGATTTGATCTCCAGTCTGTGCTGCCTTAGCCGAGCTTGGTCAATGCAGGAGCTGGAATGATATGATTGGCCTCAGCAGCCTTAGGCTCGGAAGCAAAAGTCAGCAAGGGTCCCCACTCCAGATTAGTATCAATGATTCATGCCGGAATGTGCATATCTGTGTAGGGCTTTGTGTTGTGTATGTACCTTTAAGAGAATAACTGGTCTCCGACTGCAGTACCGGCAGTGACCACCCCTGTATAAAAGGCGCTAGAGAGCCTCTGTTGTTTAGTTTCGTTTATGCCTTTCACCAGTAAAGATCTGCTTGTTTTCTCTCCTGCTAGTCCGTGTCTCAATCATTCACGAACTTAACACTGGCGACGAGTTAGAAACGAACTTACCTGCAACTCAGCAGCAGCTCCGACGACGTTGTTGAAGGTCGGAGCCAGAAAAAAGAAAAGAAAAAAAAAGAGGCCATTGAAACTTGAGAAACGGGCGTCGACCGTCAATCATCGATTTCAAAACTTGCAGGAGAGACTGTCCAGAGCCAGGCTGGGTTCCTCGGTCCGTGGTTTCCCAGCTAATCGGGCTGGTGGCAGGTAGTGCTCTGATCCTTCCTGGGCTGCGGTGGGCTGAAGCTCGATCGGGTGGCTTTTCAACGGGGCCGGGCAGCGAGTCGGGAAGCAAGGAGAGAGAGGGTGGAGCACACAGGGCGCGGCCGGTGTTTCGAAGCTGGGCAGCGTTCGGACCTAAGAAGAGGGAGGGAAGTGTCCCAGAGGGTCTGCTCCACGACGGGAAGATAATAAAAGAAAAAGAATTAATATTTAACGCGCAGGAAACCGTGGAAAGCAGCGCTAACAACAGCGGGGAAGAAGACAAAGCGCGGGAGGCGCCATTTTGTTAAATCGGGGAAGAAGGCAAAGCGCGGGAGGCGCCATTTTAGATTTGCAAGATGCCGAAGACTGGCTGTATCACTGCTTTTGATAACACATTAGAAGACTGGACCACGTATGTGGAAAGAGTCAAGGTATATTTCGAGGCAAATGAAATAGCGGAGGGGAAAAAGGCACCGATATTGCTAAACTTAATGGGCGCTAGAACGTACGGCCTATTGCGGGATCTGATTACTCCAGCCAAACCGAAGGCGAAGAGTTTTAACGAAATTGTTGCTGTCCTACAGGAACACTTAAACCCTACACCGCTGTTGATAGCAGAAAGATTTAAATTCCACAGGAGAACTCAGCACAAAGATGAGAGCAATGCTGAGTATCTTACGGAACTACGCAAGTTATCAAAGCACTGCCAGTTCGGAGCAGGACTGGCAGATACCCTACGGGACAAATTTGTCTGTGGACTCCTGAGTGAAGGAACACAGAAGAAGTTACTCTCAGAAAAAGAGCTGACGCTAGATAAGGCTTTCAGCGTGGCAGTATCGTATGAAGCAGCAGCCAGGGGAGCTGCAGAAATTCAACAAAAACCACAGGAATACGGCACCCACGAAATGACACGGGGATTTGCAAAATGTTATCGCTGCGGCAGAACTAACCATGACCAGAAGGACTGCTGGTCCAAAGACAAAATATGCAGACAATGCGGGAAGATTGGACACATTGCACGAGTTTGTAGGTCTGGGAAGAAGACCAGCGACAACAAAAAGGCTACGAAGGAACCATACAAGAAAGTACAAAAGATGACGGACAGTAGTTCCGAAGACCAGATGAGCGATAGTGAATCCGGAAACAGGAAACTAAGCTGTCTCAAACTTCACAATGTAATCGCAAAAGAGGATCACCGAACCATTTGGGTCACTCTCACGATAGCAGGGTCCCAAGTTAAAATGGAATTGGATACAGGATCAGCGCTAACCGTCATGAATCAACGAGACTACGAGCGGCTATTTTCACACATACCCTTGAGAGAGACATCCATCGTCTTGACGATGTATACAGGGCAAAAAGTATACCCCAGAGGAAAAATAAGGGTGCCTGTCGAATACAATGGCAAGAAAATACGGAAATTGTATCTCTACATACTGCCAAATGGTGGACCACCGTTATTGGGACGGGAATGGATCAGGAAGATAAACTTAGATTGGCATTCCATTCATGCAATGACGGTGGACGGTAAAAAAGATGAAGACGTCACTCCTGGACGATTGTCAACAATCTTAGCTAACGCCAAAGAGGTATTTCAACAAGAACTGGGCATGCTTAAAGGCGTAACCGCCTCGATAAAAATAGAAGAGAATGCAGTTCCCAAGTTTTTCAAAGCGAGACCGGTACCATATGCAATTCGCCCAGCCGTCGAGGCAGAGCTGGAGAATCTGGAGAAGGCGGGCGTGTTGTCTAAGGTCGACTGGAGCGAGTGGGCGACACCCATCGTTCCTGTCATGAAGAAAACGTTAACCAATAAGTCCGGAGAGCCAAGGAAGATTCGCATCTGTGGGGATTTCAAGGTGATGGTGAACCCTGTCCTTCGCACAGTACAATATCCTCTTCCAAGGATAGAAGACATCTTCGCCTCGCTGTCTGGAGGGAAGCGTTTTACAAAAATTGACCTAGCACAAGCATATTTGCAGATGGAGGTTGAAGAGTCCTCTAGGAAGTATCTCACGATAAACACTCACAAAGGTCTTTACCAGTATCATCGATTGGTATTCGGAGTAGCATCGGCTCCGGCGATATGGCAAAGAGCGATGGAACAAGTCCTGCAAGGGATTCCGGGGACTCAATGTTACTTGGACGATATCCTTGTAACAGGTGAAGATGACAGTGAACACCTTAACAACCTAGAACAGGTGCTCACTAGACTACGGGAACATGGGCTGCGAGCCAACCACCCCAAGTGCGAATTTTTTAAGAAACAGATATCGTATTGTGGCCACGTGATTGATGAAGAGGGGTTACATAAGTCCCCTGAAAAATTGAAGCGGTTGTTAAGGCCCCAGCGCCTGAAAATGTGTCGCAACTGAGGTCATTCCTCGGGTTGGTGAATTACTATCATAAGTTTTTGCCGAATTTGTCGACAATTCTGCACCCACTGAACGCCCTGCTACGAACGGGGGTAGCATGGAAATGGAGCGATGATTGTAAGCGTGCTTTTCAGAAGAGTAAGGGCTTAATCACTTCAAAGGAAGTATTGGCTCACTACAACCCAGCACTGCCAATCAGGCTGGCGTGTGATGCGTCTCCCTACGGCATTGGGGCGGTACTGTCACATAAATTCCTTGATGGTTCGGAGAGGCCGATAGCTTTTGCGTCACACTCGTTAACTTCTGCCGAGTGTAACTACGCCCAGATTGACAGAGAGGCCCTCAGCCTAGTGTGGGGGGTGAAGAAGTTCAATCACTATCTGCACAGTCAAAAATTTACTCTACTAACCGATCATCAACCTCTTGTCTCCATTTTCAACCCTCAGAAGGGCGTACCGATAATGACAGCACAATGGCTGCAGAGATGGTCCCTTTTCCTAGGGGCACACCAATATGACATCGAGTACAAAGGAACTAAACAGCATGGAAATGCTGATGGATTGTCACGTCTACCATTGCCGACGGTGGAAGAAGAAGACCTTGCAGTGGATCCAATGGAGTTATTCTACTCGACCATAGTCGAATGTCTCCCTGTGCCGAATGCAAACATAGAAAAGGAAACACGGAATGACCCGACGCTATCACGGGTCTATGATTTAACGGTGAAGGGATGGCCAGCACATGGCGAACCACTGCTGCCAGCATCCTCGCCGAGAAGAGAACAGCTGTCAGTGTGCAGAGGAACCTTGATGTGTGGATCCAGAGTAGTAATTCCACCTAAGTTGACGGATAGAGTGCTCAATGAGCTTCATGAGGGTCATCTGGGTGGGGTAAAAATGAAGAGCTTAGCCAGAGCGTTTGTGTGGTGGCCGGGAATCGATAGAGAAATCGAAGAGATGACCAAGAGCTGTGCAGGATGCCAGAAGGTCCAAAACGCCCCACCACAAGCTCCTCTGCATCCATGGGAGTGGCCCTCATCTCCATGGCAAAGGGTGCACATTGATTTTGCTGGTCTCTTCATGGACTCGATGTTTTTAATTGCGGTGGATGCACATTCAAAGTGGCCAGAGGTAATAAAAATGTCCTCAACCACCACGGAAAAAACTATCACAGTTTTATGAACCATATTCGCCAGGAATGGGCTGCCTGAACAGATTTGCTCTGACAATGGACCACAGTTTGTGTCTGAAGAGTTCCGGAGGTTCTTAAAGAACAATGGTGCTAAGCATTACACATCTGCCCCATATCATCCAGCCACTAATGGATTGGCCGAGAGGTTTGTCCAAACATTCAAGAAGGCTATCAAGGCAATGTGTAATGAAGATATACCCCTACAACACAAGGTGGACAACTTCTTGTTTGCCTACCGGAATGCGACACATGCAGTTACCAACCAAACTCCAGCCATGATGTTCTTCAATCGAAGACTACGATGCTGCTTGGATTTGGTTAAGCCAAACGTCCGAAGAGATGTGGAGAACAGGCAGTTTCAGAATATGAATGAAAGGCCGACCAGGAGTTTTAAGATAGGTCAACCAGTTTTGGCCCGGGACTACCGCACTGAGAAATGGCAGCCAGGAACGATTTGTACACGACAAGGACCTCTCATGTATACCGTGGACGTTGGGGAGAGCATTGTAAGACGCCATGCTGACCAGATTCTAGAGTCACTGGAAAACGTCAACTCCACACCACGATCTGATACACCTGGTAATGAAATCGACGTTCCAATTGCAGCTACCGCAGAACCGGTAATATTGGAAGCAGATGAACCAAACAACGACATTGATTCCGACTCAACATTGCCAGACGAACCTGATACCCCAAAGAGGCGTTATCCAAGCAGAATCAGGAAGCCTCCTCAAAGACTGAACTTATAATTGCTTAAACTTAACCAATGTATCTAGCAACAGTAATTGTGATTGTAATTCGTTATCCTTTAGTTGTTAAATGAGTGTTGTGTACTGTTTATCTAAAAGGGGAAGAATTGTTGTGTATGTACCTTTAAGAGAATAACTGGTCTCAGACTGCAGTACCGGCAGTGACCACCCCTGTATAAAAGGCGCTAGAGAGCCTCTGTTGTTTCGTTTCGTTTATGCCTTTCACCAGTAAAGATCTGTTTGTTTTCTCTCCTGCTAGTCCGTGTCTCAATCACTCACCGACTTAACACTTTGGAGCACAGGATCAGATTCTGACTCACTATCTAAGCTCATACATGAAGTATTACCACTTGGGCAAGGTGCCATTGGAATCCCATCCCAACATAAGTCAATGTCTTGAGGACAGGGGGACAGAAAAGGAACAACTGGCAACAACAACAAAAAATTCAGATGTGTGTCGTAGAAGTTGCTTGATGCTGGCCTAATACTTGGGTGGAAAACATGTTTTTAATTAAATCCTCAGCACTGGTATCCCACTGCTGAAGTAGTGTAAAATAAAATGAGAAACTGGACACGGTGGCTGAACAATTGAATGAAACCTAATCCTGTCCTCACTTGTTTTCCACATGTGCACAGTTTCCAGTGGAGGACAGCAGATGATAATCAAGAGCTGAAATCTTGACTGATTACTCCTAATGCAGAGGTGCTGCGCCCAATCTTAGAATCAGCATCAATGCCCTGCCTGAAGTTAGCTAACTCGGTGCAGACCAGGGATTGATCCTGTGCTCGCCAAAGACCTACACAGATATGCACATTCCAGCATGAATCATTGATACTAATCTGGAGTGGGACCTTACTGGTCTGTGTGGCTAAATACCACAGTATGTGACGCAATTGCCCTTCAGACTCTCTCCCTGCACTCTGGCTTCCTTGGTGGTCCTTTTCTGTACACCTGAACCAATTATATTCACCGTAACGCAAGAAGGAGCACTTTTATCTCTACATAAATAACTCAGAATTGGACCAATTCTTGTCTCAATTGTGCCTCCACCTCCTTTCCATGCTGCAATGTTGACCTAAGGGGGTGATGGTGTGGCAACTAAGGCCATCTTTCTTGCAACCACCTCATGCAGCCCCCCCTCGCTTCAGCAGGTATCAAATAGGAGCTTCATGGCTGGGCTGCTCCATCTCTTATCTGCCCACTTGTGCTTACACATTGGGTTTCCTTTCCTTTTATTTTTTTCCTGTCACTCCTTAGCAAAGGCTGCTAATAGGTTGAAATGCCTTTTATAATGCTGCAAGGATTTTTGCCCCCTATTCTGCCACTTCCCTTTAATTGCCCCCATCTCTAAATTTCACCTCCACCCAGTTTTCTGCATCCATCACTAGTGTGCTCCCACCTGCAAAATTGACCCATGAAACTTAAGTACTATTCTGGCAAAATTGGCACTAGTTCTTAACCATTTAAAACTGATTTATGTTAGTACATGAAAATTAGAGCCACCATATGCCCTTCAGGCTTTGGCTTCAATGGCCCCAAAATTCTGGTATTTGAGAAGACAAAGAAGACCCTAAAATGATAGGCTGATGTGTGTGGCCTCTGCTCTGTCAAAAAAACACAGGCACATTCCTGCTCCCTCTAGGCAATATGGGCGCAAATGATCTCCCAATCAGGATCAGACTGATGCTGCAAAGCATCTCAGGAATTCACAGGCAAACATTTACACACATGCCCATACAAAATACACAAGTTGTAGCCGCACAAAAGAAGGACACTTTACAAATATACACGTTTGTATCTAATATAGAACATTTTAAAATTATTGTAAAAGCGATAAATGCAATAATTTACTTGCTGTAAAGGTTAATAGGGCAGTTTTGAGAAGTTAAAGCTCTAACACTTTATGCTACATTATAACTGTCCTAATAAACATAAATGCATAATGATTCCCCAGAGTCAATGAGTTCTTATTTTCGGCAGGGACCACTTTATTGCACTAAATCGTGCATATATCATAGTGTGTACAGCATACACATGAGATAGTTTTTATGGAATGTTTACTGTAGTTGGATGGAAATATTAATAACTGATTTGGTTAGTTACATCCTTTGGTTATAGAATATCTACTTTTCCCCTATATAAATTATTTATGTTACAATTTTCTGATCTTCTAATGCTGGGATACAATTCCGCCAGTGCCTACTGTCCTCGGTGTCTCACCCACATGGACATTTTCTCCGCGACTCTCCTCTCCTCCCCTGAAGGATCTGACTCTTACTGGAGTATCGTTCCATGGGACCAACAGTCCTTCAGAGATCTCACTGAAGTGGCCATTGTTCATGTGTGAGCCGATACAGGGAGTGTTGACAGGCTAACGTGCTGCGGAGGGCATCACAGCTGAGCCCCAACTTGTCCCCTGCCTATGTTCCTGCGAACATGCAATTTTCAGCAGAGGTCACTGGGCAGAAGCCAGGAGTGAGAACCCCAGCTGATTGTTTCCCTTTCCTTTGCAAAGGCCAACTGTTGCGCTGTCTGAGATCAATTGACTCAGTACAAAGGTGAACCTGGAATCTTCTGGTTTCTATTGCTTAGTACCACATCACGTGGTACATTTACCAACTAGGCCATGGGGGAGGGACCACTACATTAATTTTAAACTTAAATTTGTTCCCTCAGTAGCCCAGCAATCCGATGAGTATTTGAGACATATAGACCAGGACGGTCACAGGTTTGATTCCTGATCCATAACTGTTCTCAGCTAGAGCAGTAATTGGGGTACCATAGCATAGTGGTTAGGTTACTAGTAATCCAGAGGCCTGGCCTAATGATCACAGAGATGTGAGTTCAAATCCCACCATGGCAGTTTGTGAATTTGAATTCAGTTAATTAAATAGATCTGGAATAAAAAGCTAGCATCAGTAATGAAGCTATCGGATTGTCATGAGAACCCAACTAGTTCACTAATGTCCTTTTGGGAAGGAATCCTGCCATCCTTACCAGGACAGACCCACAACAATATGGCTGACACTTACACAAAAGCAAAATACTGCGGATGCTGGAAATCTGAAATAAAAACAGAAAATGCTGGAAATACTCAGCAGGTCAGTCAGCATCTGTGGAGAGAGAAACAGAGTTAACGTTTCAGGTCGATGACCCTTTGTCAGAACGTGGTTGACGCTTAAGTGCCCTCTGAAATGGCCAAGCAAGCCACTCAGCAGTATCAAACCGCTACAAAAAATTACAATAAGCACCACATGGACTGCAGCAGTTCAAGGCGGCGGCTCACCACCACCTAGTCCAGGACAATTAGGGATGGGCATTAAATGCTGGCCTTGCCAGAGATGCCCACATCCAATGAATAAAAGAAATAGACTACAATTGGCCTCAGCACCTGGAGTAAGGAGGGTATTCCTACTCCCGATTGATAGCATGTGTGGAGTCCAGTATGGGGCAGAATCAGGCTCAGCAGTGATTGTGAAGCCTCACACTGTGAGACAGTCAGAGATCTGAATGGCTATGTCCTGGAGCTGTGAAGAGTGTTGCTGGTTTCTCACCAGTGAGCAGATTAACTGTTGGCCCAACCTGCGCCACTAACCAAATTGCAAAACGTGATGAAATACCGCCATCAATGTGCATCGGCATGAAAACAGACTGCACAGTGTCACGAGGCATTTCAAACAGCCTGAGGTATTTGGCCAACGCCTTTCTAGCTGTGTGGTGGGAGTGTTAAAGGCCACACATATGCACTGTGGCTGGAGTGTGTGAGCACTGATCACCACCAATGTATGGGTCTCCGGAGTTGCCGGCACACTAAACAAAAATACGGAGAGTTCCTAAGAGCTGGTGGCGGCACAAAGGCACAATTTTCAGAAATCCTGGCCTCTTGCTGCCTGAACACAGTACAGGTATGCTGTTAAGTGTGTCATGTCATTGTGATGTAAAATTGCATCATGATACACTTACACGTGACAATCTGGGATGGTTCAGTGCCTGTTCCCAAGCCCACAACTCCACTTGTTTTTAAATTGGCAGCAGAAAATTCTTGTACATTGCTCTTTGCCTCTTCCCCTCATATTCCTGTTGGAAATCAATTCAGAGAAATGGGGCCCCATCCTTTTGCATATGTGTGGAAGGGAAGATAACTGAGGGAGGACATAAAAGAATATTTATTAAAGTTATCAGCCTGCTTAGGGCTGGCTCATATTTCACCTCCAGCGTGTTTTAACCAATTAATTCAAGGCTCATTGCTAAATACTTAACATTAATTTTGTTTTTTCTTTGCTTTACCAGATTTTAAATTAGTTATTGACTCTATTTGGCTATGAAGGCAGACCACTAACTTAATTGTTAGATTGGTGACAGGTGCAGGAAAATGGGGTAAAAATTAGTTATGGCCTGTTTTCAGACACATAACTGGAGGTACACACAAAGCCCCAACCAGGAAGCCCAGGCTCGCCTGAACTTTGGGCCTCGGGCCTCATTTCAATAATTTGGGGGAGCTGTCGGCGCTTGCCTGGGTTTTCATTACTTTAAAAAAGTTATTTTTGGGCAATCAGTTTGGAAGATTGCTGTGGTTGCCTTGTAGATCTGGAAGAGGCCTGCACAGCACAACAGCAGCTCCCAGATGACTAAACATCTCCATGGTGCTTGCAGGGGGCTTAATTAAATGGCAGTATCACTCTAGGAAAAGCCTATATTTAAAAAATAAAAGTAATGTTATTTAAGATATCTCTTCCTTGGCACAAGACATATTCACTTGGGCAATCCAAACACAGTCTTGTGCAGACCAGCGAGAAAATGGCCCGTAATTTCCGATAGGAGGTATCCGCACGCAGGAAGCCTCCTATCGGAAAAAAATCTACGCACTTACCTGAGGGCTCCCGAGGTCCGGACACTTCCACGGTCACTGAACCATCCCAGATTGTCACGTGTATTTATATCATGATGCAATTTTACATCACAATGACATGACACACTTAACAGTCGAAATGCGCAGGACCCTACGTATCCCAGGGGCACATACAGTTCGCAAGCGTCCCTGGGATCACGTGGGCCTGGTGAGCCAAAAGGAAAAGGGAATCTCCCTTCATACTTTTGACAGATAGACCCATCAAATATATGAATGGAGATCACTCCAAAAAGACACTCAAACATTAAATACACTTTTTAAAAACCATCACGTTTTTAAAATGAGTTAAAATTACATTTTAACAAAATTTAATTTTTTGAAAAAATAATTCAAGTTTTTTTACAGGGCTAAAAATAAACTTGCCTTTTTTAAAAGTATTTTAAAATTATAAATGAGTGAAAAATTATTTTTTTTTAAAACTTTTTTTCAACTCTTATGCTGGTAAAAGCAGGCCTTACACCTGCTTTTACCAGGCGTAAGATTTTTAAGGGATTTCAGCGGGCGGATGTTCTGCAGAAAGCGGAACTCTCCCCCCGCAGAGGCCCTTCTCCAGGGCAGGCATGCGATCTGTCAAGAGCATTCTTGACAGATCGGAAATACCGGTTTTCACGGCATTTCCGATGTCCCTACGGGTGTGTACACAGCTCGTACACATCCATAGGCATCGGAAAATACGGGCCAGTATCTGCTAAGATGGTGAATTTGACAAGTTCATCCCCAGCCATCATAATTGTCACCGATGACGTTTCCCTAATCTCCACAGCGCCACAGTAGAAGTGCAACATTTACCACATATAGGCTCAGATTTTCCTCTTTTAGAAATTATTAAAGTTCTGATTGTGTCATCTGCCAATCCTGCTGATTGGTGCTCCCAGGTTTCCTGTGGTTGGATTAATGCCTTATGATTGCAATAATCTTGTCCCAGCAGAAACTAGCCAATTTGGTGCCTAGCTGTACCAATGCCCATTTACATTTTCCGCAAGCAGTTAAGGGAGGGCAACATTGTGAGCTGGCTCCCTGCATTTATGTTGCTAAAGCTGATTCCCATATCGACATGTTGGGCTACAATTCTGCTGTAAGCTTCAGGGAGCAAAATCTACCAATGTAAGCTGGCTCACAAATGTTGCTCTCCCATGATCCGAACCACAGAAGCACCAAAACTAAAAACGTCTTCAATCACCAGGAGTTTTAAACAGGCTGTAAATACAGCTGCTCTTCTCAATATACTTGAAATCATCTGGACTTGGGCACAATATCAAAATTTGTAGAGTACAGAAAGTAGGGAGCAAAGTTAACTGCAGAGAGGACTTCAGGAGGACATAGGTTAGTAGAGTGCATATGGGATCATAGATTTTATTAATAGGAGTCCAAGAGTACAAAAGTAAAAAGCGTTAATGCGAAAACAAGTCATTAGTTAGGCTCAGTTAGAATATTGTCTAGTCTTGGGTATCTTATTTTGGGAAGGATATCAAGGCCATTGAGAGGGTGCAGAAGATATTCAGTTAGTTGATGCCAGTGATGAGAGGCTTTAGCTAGATGAGACTAGAGAACTGGTTTTTTAATAAAACGTGACCAAAGGAGGTTATGAAGAGATCTGATAGAGTGTGTGCCCCAATTTTTAGTTTTCTCACCATCCTTTTGGCAGGATACATAAAAACAGAATGAACTTTTTGGGACTGGAATGTGGGCCACTTCCCATGTTCATGTCCATACTGTGTGGAAGTGGATTACTGAGTGTATCAACAATAGCTCAGAAACCTAAAGAGCAGGATATAGGTAGACGTATGATTTGAGAATAGCCACCAAGATAATGCAGAAATGGAATTACAAATGCTACAGCCTTTATCCAGCAATGAACATAAGAACATAAGAAATAGGTGCAGGAGTAGGCCAATCGGCCCCTCGAGCCTGCTCCGCCATTCAATAAGATCATGGCTGATCTGATCCTAACCACCAATCTACTATCACAGAACCATCTCCTGAATCTAACAGAATTAGACACACGAAATAGGAGCAGGATCAGGCTACATGGCCCCTGAGCCCGCTCCGCTACCCACAGGGCCATGACCAATCCGAACCTAGACTCATGTCCAAATTCCTGCCCGCTCCCCATAACCCTTTATTCCCTTTACTTCTAGGAAAATGTCTATTTCTGTTTTAAATTTATGTAATGATGTAGCTTCTACAGCTTTTTGGGGCAGCATATTCCATGGACCTACCACCCTCTGAGTGAAGTAGTTCCTCCCCATCTCAGTTTTGAAAGAGCAGCCCCTTATTCTAAGACTATGCCCCCTAGTTCTAGTTTCACCCATCATCGGGAACATCCTCCCCGCATCCACCCGATCCAACCCCTTCACAATCTTATGTTTCAATAAGATCGCCTCTCATTCTTCTGAACTCCAATGAGTAGAGTCCCAATCTACTCAACCTCTCCTCATATGTCCATCCCCTCATCCCTGGGATTAACCGAGTGAACCTTCTTTGTACTGACTCGAGAGCAAGTATGTCTTTTCTTAAGTATGGACACCAAAACTGTATGCAGTATTCCAGGTGCGGTCTCACCAATACCTTGTACAACTGAAGCAATACCTCCCTATTTTTATATTCTATCCCCCTAGCAATGAAAGCCAACATTCCATTGGCCTTCTTGATCACTTGCTGCACCTGCATACTAACCTTTTGAGTTTCGTGCACCAGGACCCCCAGATCCCTTTGTAATTCAGTACTTTCCAGTTTCTTGCCATTAAGAAAATAACTTGCTCTACGATTTTTCCTGCCAAAGTGCATAACCTCACACTTTCCAGTATTGTATTCCATCTGCCAAATCTCTGCCCACTTACTTAGCCTGTCTATGTCCCCTTGCAGGTTTTTTATGTCCTCCTCACTCACTACTTTCCCTCCCATCTTAGTATCATCTGCAAACTTTGATATGTTACACTCGGTCCCCTCCTCCAAATCATTAATATAGACTGTAAAGAGTTGGGGACCCAGCACTGACCCCTGTGGAACACCACTAGTTACTGATTGCCAGTCCAAGAATGAACCATTTATCCCAACTCTCTGCCTTCTGTTAGATAGGCAATCCTCTATCCATGCCAGAATATTACCCCCAATCCCGTGATTTTTTATCTTAAGCAATAATCTTTTGTGTGGCACCTTGTCAAATGCCTTTTGGAAGTCTAAATACACTACGTCCACTGGTTCCCCTTTATCCACCCTATATGTTACTTCCTCAAAGAACTCCAGCAAATTTGTCAAACATGACTTCCCCTTCATAAAACCATGCTGACTTTGTCCTATTAAATTATGATTATCCAAATGTCCTGTTACTGTCTCCTTAATAATGGACTCCAATATTTTACCTACCACAGATGTTAGGCTAACTGGTCTATAGTTTCCAGCCTTCTGTCTACTGCCCTTTTTAAATAAGGGCGTTACATTAGCAGTTTTCCAGTCTGCCGGGACCTTTGCTGAGTCCAGGGAGTTTTGGAAAATTATTACCAATGCATCCACAATCCCTACCACCACTTCCCTCAAGACCCTAGGATGTAAGCCATCAGGTCCAGGTGATTTATCTGCCTTGAGTCCCATTATTTTACCGAGTACCCCTTCCTTAGTGATTTTGATCGTGTTTAGCTCCTCCCCCCCCCCTTTAGCCCCCTGTTTGTCCAGTGTTGGGATATTCTTAGTGCCTTCTACTGTAAAGACTGATACAAAATATTCATTCAGTGTTTTTGCCATCTCCATATTTCCCACCATTAATTTCCCGGTCTCATCCTCTACGGGACCAACATTTACTTTAGCCACCCTTTTTCTTTTTATAGAACTATAAAAACTCTATCTGTTTTTATATGTTTTGCTAATTTACTTTCATAATCTATCTTCCCTTTCTTAATCAATCTTTTTGTTATTTTTTGCTGTCTTTTAAAGTTTTCCCAATCCTCTATCCTCCCACTAGATTTGGCTACCTTATATGCCCTTGTTTTTAGTCGAATACTATCCTTAATTTCTTTACTTAGCCACGGATGGCTGTCTTTTCTTTTACAATGCATTTACATTTTTCAATCTGATAATTTAATAATTGAAAACGTTATCATCAAATGCCCTACTTATACTGATACAGCTAGAATTGTGTGAAGATGTCACAATAAAGGTAGTGTTCTTTTTTAAAAAGGGATGCTATAACATTTGCATTCTGCTTACTATCACAGTACAGAAAAACGAATGCAGTATTATGAGCCCTACTGCACTGACGCAATCAATAGCATCTATTCATATCACATTCACCGGAAAAGGTGGTGCATATCATCAGTACCAGAGGACAGCAACATAATGAATCCCCTGACAACCTCTGAACAAGGTGTGCTATCATTTTTTTTCATTCATTTTTTTTATGGGATGTGGGTGTCACTGGCAAGGCCAGCATTTATTGCCCATCCCTAATTGCCCTTGAGAAGGTGGTGGTGAGCTGTGTTCTTGAACCGCTGCAGTCCATGTGGTGAAGGTACTCCCACAGTGCTGTTAGGTAGAGAGTTCCAGAATTTTGACCCAGCAATGATGAAGGATCGGCGATATACTTCCATGTCAGGATGGTGTGTGACTTGGAGGTGGTGGTGTTCCCATGCGCCTGCTGCCCTTGTCCTTCTAGGTGGAAGAGGTCGCGGGTTTGGGAGGTGCTGCCAAAGAAGCCTTGGCAAGTTGCTGCGGTGCATCTTGTAGATGGTACACACTGCAGCCATGGTACGCTGGTGGTGGAGGGAGTGAATGTTTAAGGTGGTGGATGGGGTGCCAATCAAGTGGGCTGCTTTGTCCTGGATGGTGTCTAGCTTCTTGAGTGTTGTTGGTGCTGCACTCATCCAGGCAAGTGGAGAGTATTCCATCACACTCCTTACTTGTGCCTTGTAGATGGTGGAAAGGCTTTGGGGATTCAGGAGGTGAGACACTCTCTGCAGAATACAGAGCCTCTGACCCGCTCTTGTTACCACAGTATTTATGTGGCTGGTCCAGTAAGTTTCTGATCAATGGTGACCCCCAGGATGTTGATGGTGGGGGATTCGGCGATGGTAATGCTGTTGAATGTCAAGGGGCGGTGGTTAGACTCTCGCTTGTTGGAGATAGTCATTGCCTGGCACTTGTGTGGCGCGAATGTTACCTGCCACTTATCAGCCCAAGCCTGAACATCATCCAGGTCTTGTTGTATGCGGGCATGGACTGCTTCATTATCTGAGGAATTATGAATGGCACTGAACACTGTGCAGTCATCAGCGAACATCCCCATTTCTGACCTTATGTTGGAGGGAAGGTCATTGATGAAGCAGCTGAAGATGGTTGGGCCTAGGACACTGCCCTGAGGAACTCCTGCAGCGATGACCTGGGACTGAGATGATTGACCTTCAACCACCACAACCATCTTCCTTTGTGCTAGGTATGACTCCAGCCAGTGGAGAGTTTTCCCTCCGATTCCCATTTACTTCAGTTTTACTAGGGCTCCTTGATGCCACACTCAGTCAAATGATGCCCTGATGTCAAGGGCAGTCACTCTCACCTCACCTCAATATCATTCATCAATATCCAGGCAATAAAAGGAACTCCTATCAAAAAGGTGGGAAGGAGTTGTGCAGTTGATTCAGTGTTAGCACTACTGCATCTAAGTCAGAGGTTGTGAGCGCAAGTATCCACATTGTGAGCATATTTAAATGCAGTAGTGAGGGAGCGCTGCACTGCTGGAGGCATCATTTTTTGGATGAGACATTAACCCGAAACCCTGTCTGCTCTCTTAGGTTGACGTAAAAGATCCCACAGCATTTTTGAAAGGAGAAATGTGGATCTCCCGATGTCCTGGCCAGCATTTATCCTTCAATTAAAATCATCTGAAACAGATTATCTGGTCATTAAGTGTCAACCATGGTCCCGTCTGCTCTCTCCATTGAATATAAAAGATCCCATGGCACTATTTCGAAGAAGAGCAGGGGAGTTATCCCCGGAGTCCTGGCCAATATTTATCCCTCAATCAACATAACAAAAACAGATTATCTGGTCATTATCACATTGCGGTTTGTGGGACCTTGCTGTGCGCAAATTGGCTGCTACGTTTCCTACATTACAACAGTGACTACACATCAAAAGTACTTCATTGGCTGTAAAGCACTTTGGGATGACCTGAGGTCTTGAAAGGCGCTATATAAATGCAAGTCTTTCTTTCTTTATCTCCTTGCTGTGCACAATAGGATACTGCATTTCCCTACATCACAATAGTGACTACACTTCATAGTAATACTCCATTGGCTGTGAAACACTTTGTGACATCCTGTGGTTGTGAAAGGTGCTAAATGAATGCAAGTTATTTTTTTCTAGAAGGAATGTTGAAAAATCATGCCAGCTTGTCCTGATTTGCATTGTGGCGATTCTTAGCCCGCCAGTGGTGGATGTATGCCTGGATTGTGCCAATAATTAGAAATTCAGTCCAGTAAGTTACCTCAACTTCCAGCAACAGTGCTGATGCCCATGTGGCTCTCGGCTGCAGATTTTCCTCACACAAGCAGAATGAGTCAATGATCGCTTCTTTGTTCACCCTGAGACTGATCGGACATTTCTCCTTGGTGATCTCAAGGGTAGATGCACCTTACCTGAAAGGACCTTACCCTCGGGTAGCTGGTAAGCACAGTGGTGAACTTCCTAGGGGCTTTGATGCTCACAACTGAACCTGCAGCTGTTCTGCTGTTAATGACTGCGCACAAGAAACAACAATGGCAGTGCATGATCCACAAAATCTTCAACATTAGCTGGTAAGTGCCATTCCTTACAATCAGAAGAAGTGCTTCAACTGTCAAATATGCTGTGCTACCCAAATGAAGGGATAGTGAGTGGGATTGTTAGTGACAGTTGTGTAAAACAAATACTCACACACCAAAACTTAATTAATTTGAGTGCGTATTTAGTTGATTCACAAATCTAGCTCTTCACGGTTCAAGTGCCCCTCTCCTCGTTTTGGGTAGCAAATCCATATTTGGCATTTTGCGCAGTTTGGTTCTGCAGATGTCTGTCATGCTCTGGGGTATGCGTAAGGCCACTGTTCATGTGCGAGTCTTAACAGTGAGTGCCCGCAGACAATTAGACCCCTGGAAGCACGGATCCCTGTACGTGGTCACTTTTAAATGGAGGTTGGCGAGCTGTTAAAAGATATTCGCTGATTTTCCTCCCTCCCTAACGGGGGATCATTCTTCATATGCAACCTTAAGCACTGAGTAGCAGCAAGTTATTCCACCATTGCAGCATCACAGCCAAGCCCAATCCTGTCCCAACCCACTGTCCACACAGTAGGGGTGCAGTTTTCAGAGGGAATCCTCCTGAACATATGCCAATTGCATGATCCTTACTGCTCCGCTGGCTGAGATTAGTTAACTCAGCACAGGCTGAGGAGATAAATTGGGAGTCTCCTGGTCTGCATGACCTAGCTACTCATTGAGCCATCGGACAGCTGGGAGGTCTGCGTTCTACAGGAGACTTTGGTTTATCCGGAGGTTGTATGTCCAGAAACCTCGATCTACCAGC
The DNA here is from genome assembly GCF_052327205.1 of Somniosus microcephalus. NCBI lineage: Eukaryota > Metazoa > Chordata > Chondrichthyes > Squaliformes > Somniosidae > Somniosus > Somniosus microcephalus. Next base: position 237,810,176 of record NC_140993.1, read on the forward strand.
AGAAATCAGGAGCCGTTTTGTTAGGTTTTTTTTCTTCTCGTGGCTTTTCTTTCCAACAGTCAGGCTCTGAAAAGTCTCTCTGAAGCTGTTGCTAAGCTACAGAGACGCTTCCAAGGTACGGGCCGACTGTTTAGAAGCTGTTGCTAAGCAACAGTGTTTGGTGTCAGATACGGAGATGAAAACCTCCGTATGCTTCAACATTAACGCTGGTATGTCCGGCAGTTTTGATAGATCGGCAACAGCTCGGTCCCGTCGGTGCTGGATATAACAAAGTTTCCTGTAATTCAAAGCACCATCCAGCTCTCCCAGTATACAACCGCTTTGGACGTGATTAATTAGCATATCAAAATAAACAGGGGTAAATCACCAAATGTATAATTTTCAACCAGATCAGGTGCTAATTGGCCCAGTGGTATTTGATTAGTTTCTACCATCCAACACCAAGCAGTAAACAGAAGCTACTTACAGACAACAATAAAGCAAACCTGACAAATACTCTGACAAATTATAATGGTACTAGCTGGGGAGCCCCGCGTTGCGAGGGCAATTTTGGGGCGCGAGGGCAATTTTGGGGCATTTGGTCTCCCTGCCCCTGTGTGTCCCCCCTCTCCGTCATGTCCTCTCCCTGTCCTATCCCTCCCTCCCCTCTCTCCCTCCCCTCCCCTCTCTCCCTCCCTCCCCTCTCCCTCCCTCCCCTCACCTCTCTCCCTCCCCTCCCCTGTCTCCCTCTCCCCCCCAACCCTCCCCCACTCCCCCACTCCCCTCTGTCCCTCTCTCCGGCCCCTCCCCCTGCCTAGCGAGCCCCGTGTTGCGAGGGCAATTTTGGGGCGCGAGGGCAATTTTGGGGCGTTTGGTCTCCCTGCCCCTGTGTGTCCCCCCTCTCCCTGTCATGTCCTCCCCCTGTCCTGTCCTATCCCTCCCTCCCCTCTCTCCCTCCCCTCCCCTCTCTCCCTCCCTCCCCTCCCCTTCTCCCTCTCCTCCCCCTCTCCCCCCCTCCCCTCCCCCCCACTCCCCTGCTCCCCCACTCCCCTCTGTCCCTCTCTCCGGCCCCTCCCCCTGCCTAGCGCCTGAGGTCCGGTGCCGTTGCTGAGGTCCCCCGGTATCGCGCGGCTGATGGACGGCCGCTGCGTGCGGCGCATGCGCGGTGAGTGCGGGCGGCGCATGTGCGGTCAGTGCGAGCGGCCCGCAGGAGCCGGCAAGGCCGTTAGCGAGCGGGAAACTTCGGGCGGTGCGCCCGCGCTCCGTCCGCGACACCTGAGAGGGGGAAGTAGAGAGAGACAGAGAGGGAAGAGGAGAAGGAGAGAGAGGGAAGAGGAGAGAGGGAAGAGGAGAAGGAGAGAGAGGGAAGAGGAGAAGGAGAGAGAGAGAGGGAAGAAAGAGAGAGAGAGAGAGAGAGAAATTTTTTCAGCTTCAGGCCCCGAGTCCCCCCTGCGCGAGGGTGAGGAGGAGGGGGGGGGTTGCTAAACACAATATAAAACTCAAATAAATTGTTAATTAATTGCCTAACACATAATTGAAATATTTACCTTAGTTCCCTAACACACAGAAAGTGTGGGGGAAAAAATCATGGAAAATCAAGATGGCGGCCACTCACCTCGGTTCAGAAGGATAAGGCCCGCCCACACACGCACCGATTGGTCGACCGGTCAGGTCACCGAAGCGTAGGATTGGTCAATCGTCGAGTCACTCGACACTCAACTGTAGGAAGACCTCGACGTCACACGGTCGCTAATGAGATGCTAATGAGCGGAACGCTGAACGTTTTTGGGATACCGCGGGCGGGATTTTTGTCCAGCCAAAACGTAAATACGCCCATGACCGGTCCGGAATCGCAAGCTTTCTTTTGAGGCGACGCGCGCGTCGGTATGCACTGTAACTTCCAAACGTATAGAGACCAGGCGGACAGACAGACAGACAGAAGAGCCGCTTTATATATATAGATGGGTAATTGAACGTAGACATTGACAAGGGGGGAGTTCCCTGTTTGCAGATAGAGCGAATAAAACCTTTTATGATTGTTCTGGGTCAAGCCAGAACAAGGTAATCGAAGGCCGATAGTGTCCCCTGCACTCACAAGAGAGCTCCTATATTTTGGCCTCTTATCATTTTCACCATCACTTTACCAACTCGCTATTGTAAACTAGGGAAAGAACTCCAGAAAATTGCATGGTTTCAATTATTTGCAACAGACCCCCAATGCAGTGACTAATTTGATTATTACTTAACATAGCACATAAGCAGTGCTCCACAAACTAAACATGGTGCAATTCCCAATACTCATACCCTTGCACTAGAACCTTGTGCAGTGTGAAGTTTGTCAACTGTGATCCAGGGATAGGAAGGAAAGCAATCCCTGCTGAACTCAAGGGGAGGAATTTTGCCAGCCCTGGGGAGGCGGGACTGCCGGGAAAATGGCAGAAACTGGGAGAGGGTACCGAACCCGCTCCCAACCCACCTCCGTGTCATCTTCCCGGGAGGCGGGTCCCCGGCTCGCGCAGGGACCCATCTCCTTGAGGCGGGAAGGGAATTGCAGCCAATTAACTGCCTGTTAACAGGTAGTTAAGAGGCTTATCCCCATTTTACTCCTCCAAATGCGGGCTTCACGACGTCAAGAAACCCCACCAGGGTCAACGAGGCGAGCAGTGGGTCTGCGGGGGTGAGAGGGATCGAAAAGTCTGCTGTGGAGGTGAGTGATGGGTGCAAGTGTGGAGAGGTAAGTATGAGAGGTGAGTGTAAAGTGTTAGAAAAAGTTTACTTACCTTTGCTTCTTCCTGCAGGCTTCAATCCTTGGGGCTCCGGAGGTGCCTCATCTCAACGGCAGAGATGACAGAATGGCTGCTGCATTCTCAGATGCAGCAGCCATCTGCTTTCTGCTGAGGAGAGAGGTTTTGATGAGCCTTCAGTGCAAGGACTCACCATAGAACAGAGATTGTCAGGGGTTGATTTTCCTGGAGCCGCCAGGCGGGGTTTCAGGCATGTGGGGGGGGGGGGAATCCCGAATTCGGGGGTCCCAACACCATCCCACCCAAAACCCACCTCCACGTAAGTTTCAAAGGAGGCGGGTACCCGCCCTGCACTGGGACCCGCCGACCCGAGGCAGGAAGGGATTTGTGCCAATTAACTGCACGTTAACAGGTAGTTAACAGGCAGTTTTTAGCCTAATCCCTATTTTGAGGGGTTTCGTGTGGGATTCCCGACGGCTCCAAACCAGGCCAGGTTAGAGCAGGTGGGCCGTCGGGTTGAAGGACTTGGAGGGGTCGCGATGTCGGTGTTCAGGTGAGTGATGGGTGCATCAGTGCAAAGGTAAGTGTGTTTTCTGGGGGGGTGGCGCGTGTGGCGCATGCGCCCAGTCAGTTATGCCCCTGACTGTTTGTGAGTGGTTCGAATCGCTCCCACGCCCCTGGGTTCTAGACACCGGACTTGGGTACAGGCGGACATGCAGAAAACTCGAGTAGACAGGTGGTTTGGATGTAAGAAAACCAAGCTTTTATTAAAACAGAAATTAAACCAGTCTTATGAGAAGTTACTAGTATAAAAATACAGGCAAATACAAAATAACTTATACAGGGAATGGGGAACACACGGCACCTCGAGGGAAAACAAACTATATTAACAATCCCCTTATCCTTATCCCACCCCCTATACCTAACTAGATTAAGCTATGAGGGGCCAGAATTCATGCTCACCAATCCAAAGCAAAAGCCAGCTGTTAACGAGTGCAGGTTTTGAGGTTTGGTTCTCTGTCCCCTTAGGTACTCCGTCGCCATGTGGTCTTCAGGGGCGCGGTGCTGGAGCTGCTGCTGCGACACACCTTCTTCCCCTCCGCTGCCGTCATCATCTCGTCGCGATGGGTTCTCCTCTTCTCCCTCGGGCGGTCGGCGGCGGCAACATTGTGCCTATAGGGCAGTTGGCAGTTTTAACTGCCTAGATTTTCCTACCCAAGCGTAAGAACGCTAGTATATTCGTCGTGGTGTGGACACCTGCGTTTTCACAGTGCTCACCAAAATGTTCGTCTTACCAAGCGCCAGCTTATAACTAGACGCTTGGCCTCATCAATACGTTTTTCGCTGCCCTGCTCTGCTCTTATCGAGTTGTTACCTTCTTCTTCGTCTCGATTCGTCTCGTCTTGTTCAGTTACTATGCAAGTCCTGGGCTGCCTACTCACTTTCGTCTCGCCCCTTTTGCGGCCTGAGCATCCTGGATGACTATGGACTTGGGTCTCGTTCCCCTCCCCTGCAATTGGTATGGTGTCCTTAGTTGTTCAAACTCTGCTACGGGGAGCGAGGAGAGAACTCGCCACGAGGCCAGGGCCCGAGTATGAGCAGCGGCAGCCCAAGAGGCCAGAGCCACGAGAGCAGGGACAAGGGCAAGAGCAAGAGAGAGATTGCTACCCGGGGCCTGCAGTTATACTCCTTACGAAGCCCCTCATCTGCGCGCCAAATCAGGTTAGTTCATTATTTCAATTTTGGCGGGCTGGTTTAAATGATTGTAGCAATCTAAACTAACTGTTTTTAGATGGCCGTTTATCGCACCTAATGGCCTGATGTCCGAGCTGTATTGTTATTAATGCATTCTAAGTGGCCTGTCCAGCCTTGACGGCTCCCATAAGCTGTCTCCGATTATTTATGCAGACAACTTGATGGCCTCAAGTATAGGCCTAACTGGTTTTGATCTGTCTCCGATCTGGCTCAATGCATGTTCAATGTTTGCTGTCGGCTTTCCAAAATACAAAGTCCTTTTTCACAGAAACTGCATTTTAGGTTTCAACTTCCCCAAAAGCTGCTTGTGCTGCCACAGAGTCCAAGCTTTTAAAATCTTGCAGGCTTTTGGTCATGAGGTGCGGACGCCATCTTTTGGGTACTCTTTTTAAAATGTCCATGCAGGGTCCCTTTTTTATCAATAACTTTGGGGGAAATGTGGAAATTTTGCGAATCTTACACTCCCCCCTGTGATACTAAAACTTGCTTGAAATATCATTCTTACAAGGTGAGCAAAATTTTTCTGACCCTCCATCGTCAACCTTCCCCCGTAATTACCTATCTAATATACCCACGACACGTGCATTTCCCATTCCGCGAAAATGTAGTGTACATAAGCATACATAGGATAAATTACAGACTTTTACACACATCCAAGCATGGAGGGGGTCCAACACCTCTGCACCACTTGGTACACATACATCTTTATTATCCGCATCGCAAAAAACAAAAAAACTTTAGTAAAAACAACAAACACAAAAAAAAAACAATCTTTTAATCAAGAATACAAGGAAAAACTCAAACAGGCGTATCTTCCTCCACCTTCACATAATGTTCCTTCCAGATCTTATGGTTTCGGAATTCTAATAACTGACCTTTTCCCTTACATTGAATACAAACTAGATACAACACTATCCCTAACTGGCAAACCACGAGAATGTGGGAAGCCAGTCTGATCCACGAAGGGACCTCTAAATTATTGAAAATGTCCGACCAGGGTGGAATCACAATATCCAATATCTTAGCCCTTATCTCTACTGTTTTCTGCTCTAGAGTGTAAAAATGTTTTTGCGAAACTATAACGGCTTTGAGTATTTTGGTAAGGTGTTCTGGGAGAGGGGGAATTTCGTAGCCAGGTTGCGCTACGTACTTCTGCAAATTCGTGAAATTCTCCTTCACAGTGAGGTGAACAGTGGAGGGTTCAGGAATGGGGACAATTCGCTCCTGGGCCACTTGAACTTCTGCCTCGGGTTTAAAACAGAAACTGCTGTCACTAACCGGACACCAGCTATGCTGTCCATGCTGGTAGTGGAACGCGCCGGTGGTGAAACAATATGTCCCACCTCCTATATATGCTACCTGTGGGGGAACATGGCCTTGTGCCATTGCCTCCATGGTACAATTTATATGTTTCGCGCCAGCAGCTCTGAACCCACACTGCGGTTTTGAATAGGCATTCAAGTGCTGGGGACACAGGATTATGTGTGCTCCCCGGCTCCGGCACCCTGAGAGGTCAGTACCTGTCATAGTGTGCGCCGACTTTATGACGTAAGGTGGGACCGCTGTGAAACGAATGTGCGCACCCCCTTGAATGACTCCAATGTTCTCAACCCTGTATACCGGTGCGGGTTGGGCTGTCCTACCCATGACCGGAATCCTAACTACTACTCCCATGATCATGTGGTTAGACCGCCCACAATCCACGGGGACTGGGTAGGCTTCGGAAGCTAGCCGGAGTTGGCACAGGCTTAATGCATTCTCAAATGGGTGGAGGGCTGCGAGGTGTTTGTTGCTGATCCAGGAGGGGACTAAACCCTGTTTTAAATCCTCCAGATTACTGCGGCCTTCGCCCAGCAACCACGCCCCATATAGCACGCACACCTCATTCTGCGCAGCCTGGTCAGAAGCATTCCTGTCCTCCCTTATGAGGGCATTTACCGTCTTTGCGTGCTTTTCCAACTCGGCTATGATTTCCTTTAAATGGACCGCCATGGCCTGGTCCTCATGCAACTCCGAGCCCACCACCTTGTTCTCATCCAGTAATATCTTTCTTAACTGTGTTTTTAAACCGTTTATCTGGGTCTGCAGCTCTATGTCATCTAAACGTTGATGACAGAGGACCCAGTATTAAAGGCAGTAAAAACATCATTCCCTACTCCCCTTCTTTGCCTCCCTGCATTACCCAAAAACTCTCGCCGTGTGGTGTACAGTTCGGTTTTGTCGACATTGGCGAAATCGAACTCATAAAACTTCTTGAACATGTCCTTTAATAGGGCCTGGTATAGCTGTTCTGTTTCTTTGGGGCACCACTCCGGTAAATGTACCTCGGTGAGATTTAAAATCACGGAGGCTACCACGTAGTGTACCCCCTGGTACAGCACCTGATCGGTAGGTACTAGTACCAACCCATTCCCTGGTCTCTTGGTGGTGGTGGGGCACCCCTCCCGGTGTGTCATGGGCAAGGGCTTTCGGGCGCGCACCACTAGCTCAGTGGCTTTAACTGGGGTTGGGTACCACGGGACTATGCATGTGTGTAGGTGGGAATCCCATTCTACCCCCTTCCCCTTGCCCTGCCAGGCTGCAGAGAAGATGATAGATACGCCCGTAGGGCAGGCCCTTTTCGACCCCCACATACAGACAAAGATCCCCTGTTCTGATTCCCACCACTTGTCCCAACATACACTAGTCCCTTCTTGGGTCCCGGTGACCGTTCGGTGGGTGTCGTTTCCCATTCGTTCCCAGTTGGCGGTGCGATCCCCCATGTCCGTGCTCAGCTTCCTGAGCCACCACCATCTTCCCAGGGGAATCTGTCCTGTGCAAGTCAGGCACACGCATTTCCCCTCAGTGACCCCGATCCGTGAGGCCACAACCGGTACGCTGGGGCAGGGGAGGGAGGCTTCCCCATAGGTGAATCCGGTCTGGCTGGAGTACCGGGTGGAGTTGGATCCCAACCACCCGGGCCATCTTCCCTCGTGGGCGTAGACAGCAGGTCCCTCCGTGCCTTGTTCACTGCTCCCGGCAGTCACCACTGGAGCCTTTTCTCCCGAGCACCCGTAGATGTGCGAGTCCTCCACGTCGCCTCGCCTTCCGACGCGCATCCCAATCAGGGCGAATAGGATTATGATCCCCTTCATCCTGAAAGTCTTTCTGCAAAAAGATACAAAAACATGCAGCCAGGTCCCCAAGAGATTCTCTGGCTTGGTGAAGCATGGTCGGGTCCCGCGACCTCGACTCAAATACACACTCTTGGCAGATTACTACTTAATTAAAACTACCCATCACCTTATTTAACTTAAGCTAAAACACCCAAACTTAAGCTAAATACTTAAACTTAACAATAACCAAAACTTAAACTACCTAAACTATGTACATCTGCCGCCCGTCGCCGGGCGGCCAGGCTAATTCCTAATTGGACTGCGGCACACCGCTACCCCCGGCGTGACCGCTCCGTCCTGCACTGTTGGTCCCTCACAGCCTGTGGCCACTGGCTGAGAACCTCTGTCCTTGGACCGCCCCCTGATTCGAGGGGCAGCCCTTGGTAACTGGAGGGCTGGTGACCATGGCTTTCTCGGCTGGGGTGTCCGCGTGGACCTTCTAGGGACTTTGGCGGGTGGGGCTTTCTTGGCCGATGGGCCTTTAACCCGAACCGCTGCTCCCTCAGGCTTGACCTCTCCCGAACCTGGGCTAGGGGCAGGTAACTCTTCGCAGCCTGCTGGTGCGAGCTGAGAGTCTCTGCCCCCAGGTCCCATGGCTGGGTCCGGGGCGGGGTCTTCGATCACAGGTCCCTCCCTCTCTACACCTGGGTTAGGGGCGGGGTTTTCGCCCTCAGGTCCCTCCCCCTCGTCTGGATCCCAGAAGAGTGGGGGAGTGTCCCAATCGATGGGCGGGATGGCCCCTCCCTTTAAGCAAGCCACAGCGCCTGACTGTGCAGTCTGTGAACTCGCTCCTGCTGCAGGCTGAGGATCTTTATCCTCAGACCTTTCCCCAACTGTCTGTTTTCCCCTTTCCGGTTTAAACAGCTTGCACTGGTTGATATGAAACCATTTTGTACGCCGGGGCATCTTAACAGCGTATACCATGCTGTAGGGCCCCATGTACAATGGTTCCAAACTCCCCACTCGGGCATAGTTTCTTACCATGTTCCCAGCCGTCTGCTCGTGGACCTGCTTCAGGTGCTCAAAGAGGTTTCGGGCAAACCTGTCCCAGTTTACCTCTCCGAGCTGACCCTCCGTGAGCACCGGGGCTAGTACATGGGTGGGGGTCCGCATAACCCTGCCGGTCATTAGCTCATACAGGGAGTACCCCGTGCTTTTAGACTGGCTGGCCCGGATCCCCATCAAAACCAACGGTAGGACCACGGCCCATTTACGGGGAGAGTCCACCGTCTCCTTTCTCAACCTTTCTTTGAGGGTCCGATTCATACGTTCCACAATCCCAGATGACTGGGGGTTGTGGGCCACGTGCCATTTCCCCTCGATGCCTAACAGCATAAGGGTATTCTGCATCACCTGTCCGGTGAAATGGCTCCCTTGGTCGGACTCCACATACTGTGGTAGTCCCCACCGTGAGAACTCTTCCTGGACCAGGATCCTGGCAGTACCCAGAGCTGTGGCTGTTCTGCAGGGAAAGGCCTCTACCCATTTGGTGAACACGTCCACCAGGACTAGGCAGTACTTATAGCCTCCCTGGGCGGTGGGAAGGGGCCCGATGTAGTCGACTTGTATCGACTGCCATGGTCCCTCTACCCTCCTGACGTGTCCCATAGGTACCTTCCTTTTGTGGTGGTCGGGGTTATTTGCAGCGCACACAAGACAGCCTGCACAGAACTCGCGAACATCGTCCCCGAGTCCCGGCCACCATCCCACCTGTTCCACCTGCTGCCAGGTGGTCTCAGGCCTGGGGTGTCCCGCTCCTGGACACTCATGGGCCAGTTGAAGGAATTCCCTCCGGTGCTGCTGCGGCACAACCCACTGTTCCCCCCGGAACAGCATACCCTCTTTGACGTAGAGGGTTGCTGTGCCGTACGGACCCTCTACCCTTTTTCCCTCGGTTACTGCACCGAGGACTGCCTTGAGGACGGGGTCTTGGGCTTGGACCGTCTTAAGGTCCGGGGCTAACGCTACCCCTGCACTCACTTGGGTCCCGTCCCTACCTCTGACCGCCGCCATGGGTCTGGACCCAAATGGGTCCCAGAAAGTGCCTGTGCGGGCACCCTCCTTGGCGAGCATGTCAGCCTGCTGGTTGCCTTGGCCGCGGGGTTCTGTGGAGGAATGGGCTTTCACCTTGTGGATGAAAACCTCCCCTTCCTCCCCCACTGCTGCCAGGATCTTTTCTAGCAGGGGTTTTACTGTGAGGAGTCTCCCATCGGCAGAGGCGGGACCAGATGGCCAGGTACTCCGTACACGAATTGCACGTGAACATGCTGACCAAGCAAATCGTGTAGGGGGTGGGGAAGATTTCGGGGTGTGTAACAACGTACACCACCACAGACAGTTCAGCCTGCTGCGCGCTCATGGTGCTGGGGAGCTTAATCGCCAGGGCAATGTTTGCCGCTGGGTCATAAACTCCACACCCCGTGAGACGCTCGCCAGCAGATACCGTGCTGGAACTGTCTACATAGATCTCACGGCCTGTGGGATGTATCCCGGCCCGTAAACCGATGTTTACTTCCCAAACCCCTTCAATGGAACACCGGTGGGCTGTTCTAGGATATACCAGGTTGGCTGTGAGCTTTGGCTCGCAAAGACCCTTCACTCTAAGATCCATCTGTGAGAGGAGCAAGGTCCAGCGGGCAATGCGGGCACTGCTCACTGTCCCATCCTTGATCATCCCAGGGTGAGGAGAGAGGTGCCTGTGAAGATCAATGATCTTTTCACAGCCCAATGTGTGGCCAAGAGGTGCTGCTCACAGTTGGAGTAGCTCCTCTCCACATCCGTGAGTATCCTGGAGGAGTAGACCACCGGCCGCAGCCAGCCGTGCCGCTCTTGGAGCAGCACAGCACTCAGGCTGTCCCCGCTGGCTGCTACCTCCAGGAAAAACTCTTTCCCCCCATCTATGGCCCCTAGAGCTGGTGCGGTTTGCAAGTTTTTCTTGAGCCTGACAAATGCTGCCTGGCAACCCTCATCCCAAAGCCACTCCATTCCCTTGTGTAGGAGTCGGAGCAGAGGGGCTGCGGTGGCTGCATAGTCCTCAATAAAGTCTCTGCAGTACCCGGTTAGCCCTAGAAATGACCTCACACCCGTTACTGTGTTGGGGACCGGCAGTTCTTGTACTGCCTCCCTCCTAGCCTTATCTATGGCCCTTTCTCCAGCGCGCACGGTCAGGCCGAGGAATTTCACCTCCTGCTGGCCGATCTGCGCTTTCTTGGGGTTTACCTTGAAACCCATCTGCCCTAGCAGCTCCAGCAGTTCGGCCAATAGTGGGCCATGCTCCTCTTTCGAATCAGTGAACAGGAGCAGGTCATCCACATATTGGACCAACTGTCTGGGCTGGCTAAAATCCTTTAAACTGTTTGCCATGCACTGATGGAAAATGCTGGGGCTGTTGTGGAAGCCCTGAGGCAAGCAGTGCCACGTGTACTGTTGCCCTTTAAACGTAAAGGCAAACTTGTACTGATCCTCCCTCCTTACAGGGATGGACCAAAACCCATTGGAAATATCCAGCACTGTGAAAGTGGTCGCGGATGCTGGAATACTTCCTATCAGGTCAGCAACTGCTGCTACTGTGGGTGCGCAGGCTGGGATGTTACTATTGAGCACTCGGTAGTCCACCGTGGCTCTCCAGGAATCGTCTGGCTTTCTGAACGGCCATAATGGAGAATTCACGTGGGTAGCTATCGGTCTCAGAACTCCCTGCTGCACTAACGAGGACATGGCTGCTTCCATGTCTGGCTCTGCTTCCCTGGGGAAGTTATACTGTTTCTGTGGTCGGGCCATGGGGTCCCCGTCTACGCTGACCTCAAACCCTGTGACCCTCCCGCAGTCATGTTTGTGAGTGGCAAATGTGGCCAGGTGGGCCTGCACAAATGCCTGGAACTGCTGTGGGGTATTGCTGACCATAAGCTCGAGGTTATAACCTTCTTTGGGCTTCATGGTGCAGAGGGTCCCCTTCCCTTCCTTTCCTGGGATTACTACTACCTCTCCGTTCTTTACTTTACCTGCCCCCCATAAGCAATGATTCCTCAAATCCACTAGGATCCCGTGGCCTACAATAAAGTCAGCCCCCAGGACCCCTCTTCCACCCTCCACTTCCCATTTCATCAGGACACAGGTCCACTTGGAGCGGAGCGGTCCTAACCGAATGGTGAGCGGGATGGAAAACAAGCCAGCCTGTTCTCTACCTGTGAACCCCGACAGACTGTATGGGACCCCGTTAGAGAGAGGCGAGGTGGTGGGGTTAGCTGAGTAGACCACGGTGCATGATACTCCTGTGTCTAACAGGTAGGTCCCCGTCACCTTTTCTACCTCCATCTCCAAAAGGGGTCTTTTCCATTCATCATACTGGAGAACACAGGTAAACAGGCTGCGCTGGCTCTAGTCAGGGCTGTGTGTTGGATGGGGCGGATGGGGTGAGAGCACTGGTGGCGGCTGCTACTCTCCCCTGGCCAGTCAATAAGGACCTCATGGTGTCCAAAAGTGACTCGACCTCTGAGGAAGGGATTCCTGCCCCCGCCTTTTGGGCTGGGGCTGTGGAATTCTTTCCCTTGTTATCTTTCCAAGGGTTTTTGCACTCCTTCTGCCAGTGACCATCCTTCCCACATCTGTAACAATTCATCTTTGTGTTGGGGGGGTTATTCCCTTCCTGGTGCCACTCTTTCCTGCCCGGTCTGGGTTTTACCTCATGCACTTTTCCCTTGGGTGGGTGTGCATCGGCTCCCCTACCGTTTTTGTAGGCCAGAGTTAGCTGCCTAATCACCGTAAGTTCGGTGGTCTGGGGATTTTTGGGGTCGAACCAGACTTCTGCCTTGGCCCGGACCTGTGGCAAGCTGTTCGCCACCAGGCAATGGAGCCAATGGGCCATGAGATCCCCGTTCAGGAACCACCGGTCCGGCCTTCCGGTACACCGGCCACAGCCAGTCCGCAAAAGCCTGCGGGGTTTCCCCTGGGAGCTGGACCATCTTCTCCACACGGGAGAAAGGACTTCCCTCATTCATCCCCATGGCCTCCAGAACCGCATCTCTAAGCTCCTCATACCCGCTCTGCCCCCTCTTACACTCGTCAGAGAGGGATTGGAGGAGACTACTCTCCAGGGAGAATAGCAGCATCTTGGCCTGCTCAGCGCCATCGCAGTCGTTGACACTGGCTGCCTGCTCTACTTCCCTGAAGTGGATCAAGGGGTCTCCCTTTTCGGAGAGCTTCGGGATATGGTTGACCATAGCCCTAAGCTGTTGGGTGTTAAAGGGTAATACGAACTGGTTTTGGACGAGTCCCTCATCGTCGCCATCGACGGATGGGCCGAGCCTCTGATGCCGTGTTGGGCACATCGGTCCCGGCTCCGACTTCACTGGCGGGGGTTGCTCTACCTCCGCCTCCGGCTCCACCCCCCCTTGCTGCCAAACCTCGCTGAAACTTGCCGCTATGGGTGGTGGTCGTGAGATCTCCTCTCTCTCAACCAGGTCGTCCCTGGGCACTACCGGTGACGTTGGAACTGTCCTCCACTCGTTCCCCATAAAATCCGCCTGACCTGCCTTTGGGCTTCTGGAGGGCCCGGCTCAGATTTTCTATCCTCTCTTTACAGGGGCCGTGGTCTGCCTCCTCCAACCCCTGTTCGCTCGCTAGCTTGTAAGCGACCTTTACCTCCGGTACTTTCTCTTCCTGTTCCCTTATCTGCCTTGCCAAGCGGGCGTTCTTCTCCCGCAACCTTAGCTCATTTCCCTTGGCCTCAGTGACTTGGCACCGTAGGTATTCCAACTGGGCCTTGTGTTCTCCCATTAAATGCACTCTCTCCTGATTCAAGGCCTGCAAAGCTACTAATAACTTCTCCCCTGCTAGAGCCTTATCCTGGATCTCCAGGGCCAACTCCCTTAACTCGACTGCCTGTGCTGCAACGAGCCTGTCCAAGAGCTGGACCTGCTTTTTGAAACACACCAGCCAAACTGCCTTCTCTAAGGACTTCTTGTGTTCCTTTCCCTCTGTCCACTTAGCTGCTGCATTTACCGAACGCCCAGCCCTTAACAGAGTGGTGATCCACTTCTTAGTGATATTCACCTTGCTAAACACATAATCAGAAATCCTTTCTTCCATCGTGGTTTGCTCATCCGAACCATTGTCCACTGTATCGCAACCCTGTTGCCGGTGTCCTGCCGCAGTCGCCATTCTGTAGGGGGGGTGGCACGTGCGCCCAGTCAGTTATGCCCCTGACTGTTTGTGAGCGATTCGAATCGCTCCCACGCCCCTGGGTTCTAGACACCGGACTTAGGTACAGGCGGCGATACAGAAAAACTCGAGTAGACAGGTGGTTTGGATGTAAGAAAACCAAGATTTTATTGAAACAGAAATTAAAACAGTCTTATGAGAAGTTACCAGTATAAAAATACAGGCAAATACAAAATACAGGAAACTTTTCCACCGGCAAAAATCAGGAGCCGTTTCGTTAGGTTTTTTTTCTTTTCGTTGCTTTTTTTTCACCAGTCAGGCTCTGCAAGGTCTCACTGAAGCTGTTGCTAAGCTACAGAGACGCTTGCAAGGTACGGCCGACTGTTTAGAAGCTGTTGCTAAGCAACAGGGTTTGTTGCCAGATACGGAGTATGTTTCAACATTAGCGCTGGTTTGTCCGGCAGTTTTGATGGGACGGCAACAGCTCGGTCCCGTCGGTGCCGGATATCACAAAGTTTCCTGTAACTATACTTATACAGGGAATGGGGAACACACGGCACCTCGAGGGAAAACAAACTATATTAACAATCCCCTTATCCCACCCCCTATACCTAACTAGATTAAGCTATGAGGGGCCAGAATTCATGCTCACCAATCCAAAGCAAAAGCCAACTGTTAACGAGTGCAGGTTTTGAGGTTTGGTTCTCTGTCCTCTTACGTACCCCGTCGCCACATGGTCTTCAGGGGTGCGGTGCTGGAGCTGCTGCTGCGACACACCTTCTTCCCCTCCGCTGCCATCGCCGTGATGGGTTCTCCTCTTCTTCTCCCTCGGGCGGTCGTCGGCGGCAACGTTGTGCCTATAGGGCAGTTGGCAGTTTTAACTGCCTAGATTTTCCTACCCAAGCGTAAGAACACCAGTATACTCATCGTGGCGTGGACACCTGCATTTTCGCAGTGCTCACCAAAATGTTCGTCTTACCAAGCGCCAGCTTATAACTAGACGCTTGGCCTCATCAATACATTTTTCGCTGCCCTGCTCTGCTCTTATCGAGTTGTTACCTTCTTCTTCGTCTCGATTCGTCTCGTCTCGTTCGGTTACTATACAAGTCCTGGGCTGCCTACTCACTTTTGTCTTGCCCCTTTTGCGGCCTGAGCATCCTGGATGACTATGGACTTGGGTCTCGTTCCCCTCCCCTGCAATTGGTATGGTGTCCTTAGTTTTTGAAACTCTGCTACGGGGAGCGAGGAGAGAACCCGCCACGAGGCCAGGGCCCGAGTACGAGCGGCGGCAGCCCAAGAGGCCAGAGCCACGAGAGCAGGGACAAGGGCAAGAGCAAGAGAGAGATTACTACCCGGGGCCTGCAGTTATACTCCTTACGAAGCCCCTTATCTGCGTGCCAAATCAGGTTAGTTCATTGTTCCAATTTTGGCGGGCTGGTTTAAATGATTGTAGCAATCTAAACTAACTGTTTTTAGATGGCCGTTTATCGCACCTAATGGCCTGATGTCCGAGCTGTATTGTTATTAATGCATTCTAATCAGCCTGTCCAGCCTTGACGGCTCCCATAAGCTGTTTCCGATTATTTATGCAGACAACTTGATGGTCTCAAGTATAGGCCTAACTGGTTTTGATCTGTCTACGATCTGGCTCAATGCATATTCAATGTTTGCTGTCGGCTTTCCAAAATACAAAGTCCTTTTCACAGAAACTGCATTTTAGGTTTCGATTTCCCCAAAAGCTGCTTGTGCTGCCACGGAGTCCAAGCTTTAAAAATCTTGCAGGCTTTTGGTCACGAGGTGCGGATGCCATCTCTTGGGTACCCTTTTTAAAATGTCCATGCAGGGTCCCTTTTTTATCAATAACCTTGGGGGAAATGTGGGAATTTTGCGAATCTTACAGTTTGGTGTGTCTAAAGTATGTAAAGTTTATATTACCTGTACTTACCTTAATAGCCCTTCTTCCTCTAGGTTTCGGGAGTCCATCACTCAGCCGGCACTGAAAGCAAAATGGCTGCGAGCTGTCAAAAGTGACAGCCTTCAGCTTTCATTGCCGGTGTGAGTTCTAACTGAGTCTGTGTAGAAGGATTAGGTTAGAAGTCAGACTGTCAGTGTTTGACAGCTTCAAACAGCTGTGAAACACTGATATTTCATCTGCCAAGACCTCTTGACAGATGAAATTTCAGTCTGTGACGTCACCTGTTGCCGGGTGGCCCTTAATTGGCCTGCTGAGCCCGCTGGGCGGGCTCAACAAGGTCAATCAAGGGAAAATCGCGTGGATTGGACGAACGTCGATGTAGGTGGGACTAAAACCTGAAAGTTGTAGTCCCGCCTCCTTCCCGACAGCTTAATGAAAATCGACCCCTCAGTGTTTGACAGCTTCTCAAAGCTGTCAAACGCTGACAATTCAGCTGTCAAAAATTTTTGACAGATGAAACGTCATCATAATCATAATAATCATCATAATCAACTTTATTGTCATTGTTAGTGCACAAGTGCAGTACAACGAAATGTAGGCTTGCGGCTCCCGAGAGTGTACATTTAGATTAAGACATTTAAACATTCAACATACATTTGGCTTGTAATACATTAACATAAACATAACCATAATAAAGTGCATTGGCAGATGTGCAGGCTTTAGAGTTTATTTGTGGAGTTCAGTAGGATGACAGCCCTGGGAAAGAAGCTGTTCCTAAATCTGGTCGTACGGGTGCGAATGCATCTGTAGCGTCTCCCAGATGGCAGGAGGGCGAACAGACTGTGGCTGGGGTGGGTAGGGTCTTTGATGATGGACCGTGACCTCCGTAAACAGCGTTTCTGGTATATGTGCTCTATGGTCGGTAGCCGGGTGCCGGTAATGCGTTGGGCAGTTTTGACTACCCGCTGCATGGCTTTCCGGTCATAGTAGCTACAGCTGCCATACCACACTGTGATACAGTTCGTCAGGATGCACTCTATTGTGCAGCGGTAAAAGTTAGAGAGGATCAGGGGTGACAGGTTACATCCCTTCAGCCTCCTTAGGAAATACGCTGACATACTCTGTCACCGGCCTTTCCTTAATTGACCAGCTAAACCCGCAGGTCAATCAAGGGAAAATAGCGTGGGTTGGCCGGACGTCGTTGGGGGCGGGACTGAAACCTGACAACCAGCAGTCCCGCCCCCAACGCATCCCCATTGGCAAAATCCAGCCCCTAGAGTGTTACACAGGTGCAAACCCAAATGAATTTAAGTGAGAGGCATGAAATTGGGTCACATTTTTAAACAAAAGGAATTATTGTCACTTCATGATTTTATCCTCTTTCACAGTGGGAAAGCACCTAACTTCTCTTAGTGGCACTTCTTAATAACCTAGCAAAGATTAGGAGTCACTACACAGAGAAATAGAGAGAGTATTGTGCAAATTCAGTAGGGTGCTACCTGGTATGAGGAAATATAAATAAAAGAAAGACTTTAAAAATTGGGGCTGTTTTCATTTGAACAGAGATGATTCAGGGTCATTTTGATATAGATGTTTAAAATTATGAAGGGATGTTACAAAATAGCTAGAAACAGGCTCGAATGGCCTACTCCTTCTCCTATTTCTTATGTTCCAGTGATTGAGGGGTCAAGAACAAAGGGACATGGACGTAAGATTAAATGTAAAAGATTTAAGACAGAGAACAGAAGAAACTTTTACACGGAGAGTTGTGAGACTATGGAATACACTACCAGAGTTAGTGATTGAAGCAGTGGGTACGGTAGCATAGTGGTTATGTTACTGGACTAGTAATCCAGAGGACTAGCAGTTCAGACGGAGGGTCATTGACCTGAAACGTTAACTCCGTTTCTCTCTTTACAGATGCTGCCTGGCCTGCTGAGTATTTCCAGCCTTTTCTGTTTTTATTTCAGATTTCCAGCATCCGCAGTATTTTGTTTTTGTATTAGTAATCCAGAGCCCTGGACTAATGATCCGGTTCAAATCCCACCACAGCAGCTGGGTAATTTAAATTCAGTTAATTAAATAAATCTGGAATAAAAAGCCAGCATCAGTAATGGTGACCATGAAACTATTGGATTGTCGTAAAAACCCATCTGGTTTACTAATGTCCATTAGGGAAGGAAATCTGCCGTCCTTACCCGGTCTGATGCATTTGACGTCTCTGTTTTGCTCACTGAAATCTGCCACCTGCTGCAGGCAGACCTGCAGCCTCAGTCCAGGGCGAGGCCAGCATTGCCAGTGACTGTAAAGGTGACTGTGGCCTTGAACTTCCTTGCCTCGGGCTCCTTCCAGGAGCAGGCGGCATCTGTAACATCTCCCACTTCACCATCCACTCCTGTATAAGGAAGGTGAGTGAGGCTCTGTATGCAAAGAGAGCTGAATACATTTCATTCTCTCTCTCGCCAGAGAAGCAGGCGGAGCGAGCGCGCGGCTTCACCAGGATAGCAGGCTTCCCCATGGTACAGGGGGCCATTGACTGCACACATGTCACTTTGTGGGCGCCGCATCTCAAATCGGAGATGTACCGCAACCGGAAGGGTTTCTACTCCCTCAATGTCCAACTGGTGTGCGACCATACTTAGTGCATCATGCAAGTCAATGCTCGTTATCCTGGCAGCAGTCATGATGCCTTCATTCTGCCGCAGTCCGCTATACCATCACACGTGGGCAACATGCATATAACTAAAGCTATGCTGCCACATGGAATCTGAGAGCAGACCATTGGTGTCCTTAAACAACGCTTCTGCCACCTGGACTGCTCTGGAGGAGACTTGCAGTACTCACCAGAGCGCATGATCTACAACCTCGCCATCATGAGGGCACAGCCCTTGCCATCAGGCATACGGCGACCAGCTGAGGAGGAGGAAGAGAAGGAGGGAGTGGAAGAGGAGGAAGTGGAAGCTGTGAGATGTGGATGTGAGGCTTGCAACAGCAGTAAGTGTGTGAGGGGGAGATGGAGCATATGAATGTGAAGTATGAGTCGTGATTGATAGAGATTGTTGGTAGGTGAGTAATGTGATGAATTGAGCAATGTGTGAGGCTAGTGGTGCAGTTTGTGGGATATGGTGTTTGAAGATGAACTCATTGACCTTGTGAAGTCATTAAACTTCTTCCTGCATAGCATCCAGTTCCTCAAGGCTACACTGCTGGCATTGACGGCAGCGGCTATCTGCTCCCATTCCCTTCTCAGTGTGTGTCTGGAGGGCCTCCTGACCCCCTGTGGATAGAGGACACTTCTCCTTCTGTCCACCTCCTGCACCAGGGCCTCGAGTGCTGCTAGAAAATCTGGGAGCCCTCTCTCTGCCATTTTGTGCCATCTTCACTCTTCCTGCAGGTCACACATTCCTCTACAATGACTTCCAGCACCTGCTCTCGTCAAACTGCACCTCCCTTTAAGAGGTGCAGGCTGGCTTTAAGAACTGCAGGCTGGCTTTAATTGGTGCTAGTCTCGCACAAACTTGGGCCCCCTGCTGAGCGAGCAGCCACTCAGCAGTGCGTTTAGCACTGGGCTGCATACCACTATTATAATTAGCAGGCAGCATGGAGTTTGCATGCTGCCCGCATCACTTTAAATGGCCGTGGGTTAATCGCACATCGCGATCCCCGCACCCATTTTCGGGGGCTATCGAATTTTAAAGCCAGGGTGTCTTAACCATCAATTTTCCCCTCACTCTGTGGCAGAGGGCCTGGTCTATTTGCTCCATGCTTCCATCCACAGAATTCACCATGCGGAGAATCATGGGCATGAAATTATATGGGTATCAGTCCATGGACAAACATCTTAAAGCATCAACTGATATTATTAAGAGGATTTGTTTCCCTGGGGTGAAGGTGTGTGTACACTTAAATGTTTGCTTGTCTCAGTTGGTAGCATTCATGCCCCTGAATTATTAGTTGTGGGTTCAAGTTCCTGCTGATAGATTATTGCATTGTCAGAGGTACTGTCTTTCAGATAAAATGTTAAACTGAAGCTCAGTGGACATGAAGAATCCCATGGAACTATTCAACTGACAGAAGGGACTTCTCCTGGTGTCATGGCCAACATTCATCGCTCAACCATCGCCACCAAACACAGATTATCTGCTGGTTTGTGGAACTTCGCCATGTACAAATAGGCTGCTCTCTTTGCCTACACGTCAAAGTGACTGCACTTTAAAAATAATTCATTGGTTGGAATGTCCTGAAGGTGTGATAAGGTGCAATATAAATTTAAGTCATCTCTTTCTTTCCAAAACACAAAAGTACGGGGGGAAATTTAACCAAAAAAAACAGGTGGGTTGGGGTCGGGTGGGAAGTTAAAGTGTTAAAAATCTGAATCCCGACCAGAACCCGGCCACTTCTAGTTTTAATGGAGGCAGGATGGGGGCGGGGTTCAGGGGCAACCAGCCCGCTCCCAGGAGGGGGACGACCATTTAAATATTATAATGAGGCTGCGTGTCTCAGATTTAACTATTTGCATGGGAAACCTGTTTCCCACTCGCAGCCAGCCAGATGGAGAGGATGGCTGACTGCGGGCGGGTAGGCCTGCGGCACTAGGTCGCACAGAGGAGAGAGGGAGGGATCAAGTGTGGACTGGGGGGGGGGGGGGGGTGGTGCCAGTGGAGCATTTCAAATGGACATTTTAAATTTAACTCGGGCTGGTCAGGTTTTTGCAGGCCTTGTGAAACCCACCAGCTAAAGTAAGGTGAGGTGGATCCAGGGGGTAACTGCCTTTACACTTATCTCCTAGATCCAGGGTCCCTCCCTAACCCAGCCCCCGTGATCGGAGACATCCCTACGAGGCCTCAAATTTCTCCGCCCCCCCCGCCCCCCCCATGCTCCTCCAGCCCCCACGTGATGAGCCTCCAGCCCCCCGATCAGCTGCTCCTGGCCCCCCACCCCCGTGCTCCTCTGGCCCACCACCACCAGTCCCCACACGATCTCTCCCTCTCTCCTCTGTGTGACCTAGAGCCGCAGGCGTACCCGCCTGCAGCCTGCCAGCCTCTCCATCTGGTTCGCTGCAAGTGGGAAACAGGCTTCAAATGCAAATCAGGCCCTGCCGTTAAATTCAGCAGAGCCTGCGGGAAATACGTTCTCCCAGGTTTCCAGACCGCTTCGGAGTCCCCTGCTCCCAACCCGCAAAAGTATTAAAATTCAGGCCTACATTTCTGTGAAACTGAAGTGTGCATATACAGAACCGGGGCAAACTTTGAGTTTGCACTTCCAACTGGAAAGCACGAAGGCCGTGAATTGGGCGTGCTGACCTCTGCACCAGATTCTGCTATTTGCCCTCCTGTTGAGTGAGCAAGGCTCCCTGCTAGGACCGTAAGTTCACAGAATACTTGGATATAAGGGGGGGAATTTTGCCAGCCCTGGGGAGGTGGGTATGGAGGCAGGACTGCCGGGAAAATGGCAGAAACTTCCAACCCGCCTCCGTGCCATCTTCCCGGGAGGCGGGTCCCCGAGTCGCGCAGGGACCCGTCTCCTCGAGGCGGGAAGGGGATTACAGCCCCTTAACTGCCTGTTAACAGGTAGTTAACAGGCAGTTAAGAGGCTTATCCCCATTTTACCCCTGCAAGTGTGGGCTTCCCGACACCTGCGAACCTCGCCAGGGTCAGCGAGGTGAGCAGTGGGTCTGCGGGGGTGAGAGGGATCGAAAAGTGCGCTGTGGAAGTGAGTTATGCGTGCAAGTGTGGAGAGGTAAGTATGTGAGGCGAGTGTAAAGTGTTAGAAAAAGTTTACTTATCTTTCTTCCTGCAGACTTCAACCCTTGGGGATCCGGAGGTGCCTCATCTCAACGGCAGAGATGACAGAATGGCTGCTGCATTCTCACTTTAAAACAAAGATTGTCAGTGTTTGAAAGCTTCTCAAAGCTATCAAATGCTGACAATTCATCTGTCAAAAATGACGAAAGAGATAGAGAGTGATGCGCTATCAATTACTCATAAAAGACTGAGAGTTAAGAGAGTAACTAAAGGCTTTTATTAACAAAAGAATGAAGGTCTGCCTCAAGTGGTCGACCGGTCCAGAAATACAAAGGGCTGGGGAGCAGTCACCTTTATACTAGGACTTGTGGGAGGAGTCAGCCGAGGCATGTCCAGGCATGTACACAGTGGAATACAAACAGTGGTTTACCACATTCACCCCTTGTTTAAAATTGAGTCCGGTGGGGTGAAGTGTATTAAAAGTTAGTGTATTGGAGTCTCTCCGGAGGTCTTGTCTGCCGCTGTGATCGGCGTGGCGACGGCAGGGGTAGTGGAGCTTCCGGCGTCGAGTCCTGCGTGGGCTGTGGCACAGGCGTGTCGTCCTCGTAGATGTCGAGCGGCTCGCGGGGCCCAGGCCTGCCATCTGCTGGGGCTGGATATCGGATCGTGGGGGGGGTGGTAGTGAGTAGTGGGTTACTGCGGCCCCCGAGGGTGCAAGGTCTCTTATGGAGACTGTGTCCTCCCGCCCGTCCGGGTATGCAATGTAAGCATACTGGGGGTTGGCGTGGAGGAGGTCGACCCTCTCGACCAGGGGGTCCGTTTTATGGGTCCTCACGTGCCTTCTCAGTAGGACCGGCCCTGGGGACGTCAGCCATGGCGGTAGCGATGTCCCCGATGTGGACTTCCTTGGGAAGACAAACATTTTCTCATGAGGGGTGGCGTTAGTGGCAGTGCAGAGCAGTGACTGAATAGAGTGGAGCGCATCGGGGAGCACATCCTGCCAGCGGGAGGTTGGAAGGCCCCTAGACTTTAAGGCTAGCAGGGCGGCCTTCCAAACTGTCGCATTTTCTCTTTCCACCTGTCCGTTCCCCCGGGGTTGTAACTGGTGGTCCTGCTTGTGGCAATACCCCTAGTTAGCAGGTACTGACAGAGTTCGTCGCTCATAAACGATGAGCCCCGGTCGCTATGGATATAGCTGGGGAAACCGAACAGGGTGAAGAGGTCGTTCAGACATTTAATGACCGTGGCACTGGTCATGTCCGGGCAGGGGATGGCGAACGGGAAACGGGAGTACTCATCAATAATATTGAGGAAGTACACATTGCGGTCAGAGGAGGGGAGAGGCCCTTTAAAATCGACGCTCAGGCGCTCGAAGGGGCGAGTGGCTTTTATCAGGTGGGCCCTGTCTGGTCTATAAAAGTGCGGTTTGCACTCAGCGCAGACTTGGCAGTTCCTGGTCATGGTCCTGACCTCCTCAATAGAGTAAGGCAGGTTGCGGGCCTTGATGAAGTGGAAGAACCTGGTGACCCCCGGGTGGCAGAGGTCATTGTGGAGGGCCCGCAGTCTATCAATCTGCGCGCTGGCGCAGGTGCCACGCGATAGCGCATCCGGGGGTTCATTGAGCTTCCCGGGCCGGTACAAGATCTCGTAATTGTAGGTGGAAAGTTCAATTCTCCACCTCAAGATCTTGTCATTTTTGATTTTGCCCCTCTGCTTGTTGTTAAACATGAAAGCAACTGAACGTTGGTCAGTGAGCAGGGTAAATCGTTTTCCGGCCAGGTAGTGCCTCCAATGACGCACAGCCGCCACAATCGCCTGGGCCTCCTTCTCAACAGCGGAGTGTCTGTTCTCCGGGCCTTGGAGGGTTCGTGAAAAGAAGGCCACGGGTCTCCCCGCCTGATTGAGGGTAGCGGCCAGGGCAAAGTCGGACGCGTCGCTTTCCACCTGGAAGGGGATGGATTCGTCCACTGCGTGCATGGTGGCTTTGGCAATGTCTTCCTTGATACGGTGGAAGGCTAAGCGGGCCTCTGCCGTCAAGGGAAAAGAGGTGGACTTGATCAGCGGATGGGCCTTGTCCGCATAGTAGGGGACCCACTGGGCATAATAGGAGAAAAACCCTAGGCACCTCTTCAGGGCCTTGAGGCAGTGGGGCAGTGGGAGTTCCATAAGGGGACGCATCCGGTCGGGGTCGGGGCCGATGACTCCGTGTTCCACAACACAGCCAAGGATGGCGAGGCGGTTTGTGCGGAATATGCACTTCTCCTTGTTATATGTCAGGTTCAGGAGTTGGGCGGTGCGGAGGAATTTTTCAAGGTTTGCGTCATGGTCCTGCAAGTCACGGCCGCAGATGGTCACATTGTCCAGATATGGGAAAGTGGCCTGCAACGCATTTTGATCTACCATCCGGTCCATCTCCCTTTGGAAGACGGAGACCCCGTTGGTGACGCCAAAGGGAACCCTAAGGAAGTGGTAGAGGCGGCCGTTTGCCTCAAAGGCAGTATACTAGCGGTCCTCAGGGCGGATAGGGAGCTGGTGGTACGCTGATTTCAGGTCAATGGTCGAGAAGACGCGGTACTGCGCGATCTGGTTGACCATATCAGCTATGCGGGGGAGTGGGTAGGCGTCCAGCAGGGTGTAGCGATTTATTGTCTGGCTGTAGTCGATGACCAGGCGCTGCTTCTCGCCGGTCTTAACGACCGCAACCTGGGCTCGCCAGGGGCTGGTGCTGCCCTCAATAATCCCTTCCTTCAGGAGCCGCTCCACTTCGGTTTTAATGAAAACCCTGTCCCCGGCACTGTATCGCCTGCTCTTTGTGGCGATGGGCTTACAGTCGGGGGTGAGGTTAGCAAACAGTGGGGGGGGGGGGGGGTGACTCTGAGTGTGGAGAGGTTGCACCTGGTGCGCGGCAGGCAATTTGGGAGCTGCTGGCTGCGGACTGTGAGTGGGGGTAGGGGTCCACCGTACGCCATCGTAACACTTTTAAGGTGGCACTGAAAATCTAACCCCAGCAGGACGGCAGCGCAGAGGTCGGGCAGGACCAGAAGTTTAAAATGATCGTGCACGGTCCCGTCTACTACGAGTGTCACTACGCAGTAGCCGCCGATGTCCGCCGACTGGGACTCGGAGGCCATAGAAATCCGCTGGTGCACAGGCAGGACTGGGAGAGAGCAACGCCGCACCGTGTCAGGGTGGATGAAGCTCTCCGTGCTCCCAGAGTCAAAAAGGCAGATTGTATCGTGGCCATTTACCTTAATGTCCATTGTGGAACTGGCCAGCTGGTGCGGTCTCGCTTGGTCCAGTGTAACGGATGCCAGCGTAGGGGTCGGTGTGTCGCTGCGGGTATCAGATGAGGCGGTGTTGGGGGCCTGCTGCGTTCCGGCTGTCGTCCAAGATGGCGGCGTCCATGATCCCCATGTGGCTGGAGGCGTCCAAAATGGCTGCTGTACCGGTGGTTCGCACATGGCCGGGGAGGCCCAAGATGGCGGCCCGCATGGCCCACACGCGGCGCTGCTGGGGTTCGGGGTGGCTTTCGCCCTGCAGACGTTAGCGTAGTGTCCCTTCTTCCCGCAGCCCGAGCAGATCACGTTTTTCGCCGGGCAGCGCGCTCTGGGGTGTTTTGCCTGGCCACAGAAGTAGCATTTCTGGCCTTGGGGCACTGCTGTCTGGCCTTGGGACACTGCTGCGGTAGTTGGGCCGTTGCTGGGGTGTGGCTGGGGTGGCATGGCGCTATGAGGCGGTCCTACCGTGTCCCAGGCTGTCATTCCCTGCGGCGTCCACGGTGCAGAGGAGTAGGCATCCATGCCCCGGTAGGCTGCATCCAATGATAGTGCGAGTTCAGAGGCCTTGTTGAGGTCGAGGTCACTCTGCTCCAACAGTCGCTGTCGGGTGTAATTGGATCTGTGGCCCGCTACAAAAGCGTCCCGGATAAGTTCCTCTGTGTACACGGCGGCCTTTACATCCTTACAACCACAGGCCCGGCCAAGCACAGACAGTGCCTGAAGGTATTCCACGGTCAATTCCCCAGGTTGTTGTTTACGACTCCCCAGAAGGTGCCTGGCGTACACTTCGTTCACTGGGCGCGTGTACTGGTCCTTGAGGAGCTTGATAGCGTCCGCGTACGAGGTCGCGTCTTGGATGACCGAGTACACTCGGTGGTTCACTTTGGAGGTCAGGACATCCAGTTTGTCCTCGTCCGATTTGATTGCTGCGGAGGCGGTCAGGAATTTTTCGAAACACTTAAGCCAGTGAGTAAACTTGGTGGATGAGTCCGCCTCCCGATGATCTAAGTCCAGGCATGCTGGTGTGAGGATCTTCTCCATTATAAAAATTTTGTTAATAAAATTGATGCGCTATCAATTACTCATAAAAGACTGAGAGTTAGAGAGTAACTAAAGGCTTTTATTAACAAAAGAATGAAGGTCTGCCTCGAGTGGTCGACCAGTCCAGAAATACAAAGGGCTGGGGAGCAGTCACCTTTATACTAGGACTTGTGGGAGGAGTCAGCCGAGGCATGTCCAGGCATGTACACAGTGGAATACAAACAGTGGTTCACCACAGAGAGTAAGATGAAGCAGAAAAAGAGCGTGTATAACAGACGTCAGGTTGAGATTACAAGTGAGAATCAGGCTGAATGTAGAAAGTTCAGAGGGGAAATGAAAAAGGAAATAAAAGGGGCAAAGAGAGAGTATGAAAATAGATTACAGCTAACATAAAAGGGAATCCAAAAGTCTTCTATAGCCATATAAATAGTAAGAGGAGGGGTGGGGCCAATTAGGGACCAAAAAGGAGACCTACGCATGGAGGCAGAGGGCATGATTGAGGTATTAAATGAGTACTTTGCATCTGTCTTCACTAAGGAAGAGGATGCTGCCAAAGTCATAGTGAAAGAGGAGGTAGTGGAGATACTGGGTCAGATAAAAATTGATAGAGGAGGTACTAGAAAGGCTGGCTGTACTTAAAGTAGGTAAGTCACCAGGACCGGATGGGATGCATCCTGGAATACTAAGGGAGGTTAAGGAGGAAATCACAGAGGTACTGGCCATAATCTTCCAATCCTCTTTAGATATGGGGGTGGTGCCAGAGGACTGGAGAATTGCAAATGTTACACCATTGTTCAAAAAAGGGTGTAAAGATAAACCCAGCAACTACAGGCTAGTCACTTTAACCTTGGGGTGGGGAAGCTTTTAGAAATGATAATCAGGGTCAAAGTTAATATTCACTTGGACAAGTGTGGACTAATTAAGGAAAGCCAGCATGGATTTGTTACAGGCAAATCCTGTTTAACTAACTTGATCGAGTTTTTTGATGAGGTAACAGAGAGGTTTGATGAGGGCAATGGAATAAAAGGGATGGTGGCAGCATGGATACGAAATTAGCTAAGTGACAGGAAACAGAGAGTAGTGGTGAACGGTTGTTTTTCGGACTGGAGGAAGGTATACAGTGGTGTTCCCAGGGGTCGGTACTAATACCACTGCTTTTCTTGATATATATTCTTCTTCTTCTCTTCTTAGGCAGTCCCTCGGAACCGAGGATGACTTGCTTCCACCTTAAAAATGAGTTCTCAGGTGACTGATGAGTCCAATGCGGGACCTACAGTCTCTGTCACAGGTGGGGCAGACAGTGGTTGAAGTGGCGGGTGGGTGGGGTGCTTGGGTTGATGTGCGCTCCTTGCGCTGCCTGCGCTTGGCTTCCGCTTGCTCCCGGCGAAGAGACTCGAGGTGTTCGGCGCCTTCCCAGATGCTTCTCCTCCAATTTGTGCGGTCTTGGGCCAGGGATTCCCAGGTGTCGGTGGGGATGTTACACTTTTTCAAGGAGGCTTTGAGGGTGTCCTTGAAGCGTTTCCTCTGCCCACCTGGGGCTCTCTTGCCGTGCCAGAGCTCCAAATACAGCGCTTGTTTTGGGAGTCTCGTATCGGGCATGTGGACAATGCAACCCGTCCATCGGAGCTGATTGAGCGTGGTCAGAGCTTTTGCTGGGGATGTTGGCCTGAGCAAGAACACTGACGTTGGTGCACCTATCCTGCCAATGGATTTGCAGGATCTTGCGGAGGCAGCATTGGTGGTACCTCTCCAGTGCTTTGAGGTACCTGCTGTACATGGTCCATGTCTCTAAGGCATACAGCAGGGCAGGTATCACTGCTGCCCTGTAGACCATGAGCTTAGTGCCGGGTTTGAGGTCCTGGTCTTCAAACACTCTCTTCCTCAGGTGACCGAAGGCTGCACTGGCACACTGAAGGCGGTGTTGGACTTCGTCGTCGACATCTGCCCTTGTTGACAGTAGGCTCCCGAGGTATGGAAAGTGGTCCACTTTGTCCAAGGCCTTGTCCTGGATTTTGATAATCGGGGGGCAGCACTGTGTGGCGGGGGCAGGTTGGTAGAGGACCTGTCTTATGGATGTTTAGTGTAAGGCCTATGCTCTCATATGCTTCAGTGAAGGTGTTTACGATGGTTTGGAGTTCGACCTCCGAGTGAGCGCAGACACAAGCATCGTCTGCATACTGTAATTCGATGACAGAGGATGGGACGACCTTGGATCTGGACTGGAGGCGACGGAGGTTGAACAGTTTCCTGTTTGTTCTGTAAATTAGCTCCACTCCAGTGGGGAGCTTACTGAGGGTGAGATGGAGCATTGCAGCAAGGAAGATTGAGAAGAGCGTTGGTGCGATGACGCAGCCTTGCTTGACCCTGGTTCGTACGTGAATTGGGTCTGTGGTGGAACCGTTGGTCAGGATCACGGCTTGCATGTTGTCGTGAAGCAGGCGGAGGATAGGGACAAACTTTTGAGGGCAGCCGAATTTGAGGAGGACACTCCATAATCCCTCACGGTTGACAGTGTCGAAGGCCTTTGTGAGATGCTGTTCCCTGCATTTCTCTTGTAATGACATGCGGTGAAGATTCCACGACAACCACGACGTGCGTGGATTCTTTAGCGCAGTCAAGACCATCTACGGCCCAAGCACCCAAGGCCCTTCCCCACTGCGGGCCAAGAACGGAGTCAGCGCCCGCTGGAAGGAGCACTTCAAAGATCTCCTTAACCACGACTCTGTCTTCGACACGAGTGTCCTCAACTCCATCCCGTAGCATGCTACCCGACACCATCTCAGCACAACCCCAGCCCGGCACGAGGTTGAAAAGGCCATCCGACAACTGAAGAACAACAATGCCTCAGGAGCAGATGGAATCCCCGCAGAGGCACTAAAGCATAGCGGAGAAGCACAACTGGCGCGAATTCATGAACTCATCTCTCTTATCTGGAAGGAGGAGAGCATGCCAGGGGATCTCAGAGATGCCGTAATTGTGACCATCTTCAAGAAAGGTGACAAGTGCGATTGCGGTAATTACAGAGGGGTTTCCCTGCTATCTGCCACAGGGAAAGTCATCGCAAGAATCCTCCTCAATCGCCTTCTTCCAGTGGCCGAAGAGCTCCTTCCAGAGTCGCAATGCGGATTCCGCCCACTAAGGGGCACAATGATATATATTAATGACTTGGACTTGGTTGTACAGGGCACAATTTCAAAATTTGCAGATGACACAAAACTTGGAAGTATAGTGAACAGTGAGGAGGATAGTGATAGACTTCAAGAGGACATAGACAGGCTGGTGAAATGGGCGGACACATGGCAGATGAAATTTAACGCAGAAAAGTGCAAAGTGTACATTTTGGTAGGAAGAACGAGGAGAGGCAATATAAACTAAAGGGTACAATTCTAAAGAGGGTGCATGAACAAAGAGACCTGGGGGTATATGTGCACAAATTGTTGAAGGTGGCAGGGCAGGTTGAGAAAGCGGTTAAAAAAGCATACGGGATACTGGGTTTCATAAATAGAGGCATAGAGTACAAAAGCAAGGAAGTTACGATGAACCTTTATAAAACACTGGTTCGGCCTCAATTGAAGTATTGTGTCCAATTCTGGGCACCACACTTTAGGAAGGATGTGAAGGCCTTAGAGAGGGTGCAGAAAAGATTTACAAGAATGCTTCCAGGGATGAGGGACTTTAGTTACTTGGATAGACTGTAGAAGCTGGGGTTGTTCTCCTTGGAGCAGAGAAGGTTGACAGGAGTTTTGATAGAGGTACTAAAATCATGAGGGGTCTAGACAGAGTAGATAGAAAGAAACTGTTCCCATTGGCAGAAGGGTTGCGAACCAGAGGACATAGATTTAAGGTGATTGGCAGAAGAACCAAAGGCGACATGAGGACAAACTTTTTTATGCAGCGAGTGGTTAGGATCTGGAATACACTGCCCGATAGGGTGGTGGAGGCAGACTCAATCATGGCTTTCAAAAGGGAATTGGATAAGTACCTGAAGGAAAAAAAATGCAGGGCTACAAGGAAAGGGCGGGGGAGTGGGACTAGCTGAAGTGCTCTTGCAGAGAGCCGGCACGGGCTCGACGGGCCGAATGGCCTCCTTCTGCACTGTAACCATTCTATGATTTTATGAATTTACCCACCATCACTTCAGGGAACATTTATTTGCCCGCTGAGATTGCTGTGTGGATGGATGTAGCCCTGAAGACTGGTCAAGGGCGTGCAAGTTAATGGCCAGCTTACTAGAAGCAGTCCCACCATATGCTGGGTTCCCCAGTGTGCTGGATTCTGCTCCATTTACATTGTGGCTTGATTTCAGAACATTGGCAGCAAGCCAACACAATTGCTCACACACACTGCTATTTAAAGGTCATCATTGCAAGTTTAATTATCTGTTAATTGATCTTCCCTGATGTAAGGGGAGGGCCCATATCGACCAACAGCATTAAGTCCCACCTTGAACCACAACATTTGGCCTTTGTAGCTCCTAGTGCCACCTGTATCAGTTATTTCTTTTATTACACCACTGTCTGAAGTTGAGACTGCAATTGGCAGAAGTGCTGTAATATAAACAAAGCAAAAAGAAATGAGCTGGAGTTAAGGTTTTGTGAATTGGGCATTCATTATTGTGTTTTAAAACTAAGTAAGTTATCTACAGTTTACAAGGGTGAGGTATTCGAGCAGTGTGCACACACTATTACACCCATCACACTTCTTTAGAGTAATGTTACCATGATCATAAGACAGTAGTTGCTGACACTCTTCATTTGTATACCATTAACTCTTGGAGTCACTTTGTTTTCTCTGTACCCTCTTTACATTTGTATGGGGAAAAAACGTACACAGTTCAGACACGCCTGCTGTCTCAGAGCTGGAGATGTCAGCATAATTGTGCACAATGTGTAGTAAAGAATTGGACTTCAGTTTTTAGTTTTTTTTCCTTTGACTCATGCTATTGAGATGTAGAGGTCTGGTGTCATTTCACAGAGTGGGTGGGGAATTCAGCATAATAGCAGGGCTGCTAGATCTGTCTTAACCATAGTCAGACTGGTGCAACCAAACATAATGTTGAATGCAAGTCAGCAACTGTCTTTACAATAAAAAGAAAAACAAATTGCAAACAGGGACTTGACGAAGGGAATACACCAAAAATGTTAACCTATCTTTTCTCTTTACAGATACTGTTGCATCTATTGTGTATTGCCAATATATTCTATTTTCTTTACAATAATATTGTTGAATTATTATTGCAAAGAGGCAGCAGAATTCTTACCTCAAATTGGTCCATAATCTTAAAACAGAAAATTCCTGACATGGGTGACTCCGTATCTCTCCAGTAATGTACATACCTTGCCTGTAGCTGCTGTAGATGGAAGATTTAACTTTGGTGACAGTGCAGTACAGAAAATAAGGTGGCACTGCTACCTCGTGAGGCTATATGGTAAAACCATGTCTTTAAGTGGTCCTGTGATTTAAACATATCATGAGAGACTTAGGTACAAATCTTAAGGCTGGCATTTGAACTCTTCAACTGGATAATGTATGTTGCTTTCCCTTTCCTCTGCTCTTTCACTTTTGGTAAATTAAGCATGAAGAGAGGACTCACGAGCACCAATATCAAGGTGCGTTCCCATTGGGATTAGTCTGGTGTTACTGCCACTGGCGTGAGTTTCGCACAGCCAATGGCAGAGTATGGGCTGATGAGCCTTCCTCTCTGAGGAAAAAACCTCCAGTCCTCACTCCATTTCTTCATGGCACCAGTCATGGGGAAGGATGCAAACCCTAGTGACCATTGCAGTGTGACTGTCGGTCATGAAATTAGTTAGGGATTTAATTGGGGCAGCTGGAGGTGGGAAGCCACCTGGTGAAACTTCCCCGGAATACGTCCAACCAGAGTTGACAACCCTAACGTTGGGCGAGCACCAGAAAATGATTAGCATCGACAGAACAATACCCCAGGACCCAGCAAGGAGGTAGTGCCTTTGAAGAGGGGAGAAAATTGGCAAGAAAATAAAGTTTCTTGTAGATAAAAGACTCTTCCAGTCTAATGGGAATTGATCATGAACAGAAGGAAATATGAAAAGACAAAACAACACTTAGCTCATGGACCCGAATCCTTCCAACACATGTTATACAATTTGTACTATCAGAGGCTCTGCTGAAGGAGATGAGGAAGCACAGGTACGCTTCGGAGAGGATGAAATTCTATGACGTCTCCCTATCCCCTAGGGCAGAGATGTCCAAACTACAGTGCATGGTCCATACGGGGTCCGTGAACCCTGGATATCCAGCCTGTGGAGACCCAGTAAATCACCTTCCTCTTCCAGTGACGGGCACATCTAATATATTTCTCCCGCATTTTATGTTGTAATTTCAGATCTGCAGGTTTATCTCTCTCTCTCTCTTTCTTATTTTCTCACAATTGATTCGTGTGAGCCTCGCTTGTGCCTTTTCATCCCCCCACCCCCCACCCCTATTTGCACATTCTTTAGTCCTTTTTATGTCTCTGCCAATATTTTCAGTGATTTTTTTTTATACATCATTTAACAGCCTTCTATTAAGCATTTTGCATTGAGTTATTTAACCCAACTAATTCCTTCTCCGTTATTGGTGCATCTATTGATCCCTCACTCTCTCCTCCTGCCTTTTCTCTCATTTATTTCACAACCATATCAAAATGCGTGTTTATCTTTAAACCTTCTGATGAAGGGCGCACACACTAAATAAAAAATGTCATGCCCTGTCTCCGCTGACTGACCAGCTGTGCGTCTCTAGCACTGTCTCCTTTTATTTCAGATTTCCAGTATTTGTAGATCTGCCTTTTTCTTTTCACTCGTCCTCCTGCTGCTTCCTCATGTACAGTAGCAGCAAATTCAACCAGTAACACCAAATTTAAACAGTTACTTTGAAATTCAGCTCGGGGAAGGGGGGGTTGTGCTTTTGTGTTTTTAATTGTGACTTAGCATGGGCGGGAGGTGCTCTTATGTGTATTCTTTGAATCCAGTGTTTTGCATTGTGAGTCTCCGCAGTGAGCATTAGCAGGTTATTGAACCATGGCTAAATATTTACACATGATTTAAAGTAAACAAACTGAGCAATATAACAGTGTGACTAAGCTGCCCACAATCAGATCATGCTTGAGAAAGATATAAAAAAAACAGGAGATCAAATGGTTCTTTGTGATGAGGCCTATTTTAAGACTTTATTCTGTCCTGCTATACCTGGTGGGCACAGAATGACAGTCTG
This sequence comes from Somniosus microcephalus, assembly GCF_052327205.1. Lineage (NCBI taxonomy): Eukaryota > Metazoa > Chordata > Chondrichthyes > Squaliformes > Somniosidae > Somniosus > Somniosus microcephalus. Next base: position 237,843,179 of record NC_140993.1, read on the forward strand.
AATTGCTAGCTCTTATCTTTAAACTGTAATTTGAGTAGATCTATCCAAATACAATTTTGCTATATTTTTCCAATTATAAGATTAATTTGGATATTGATTCAAAACACATACCAATAACAACCTGAATTTCTGACACCTTTAACATAAAGAAACATTCCAAGGGCTGGAAATCCGAAAATAAGGCCTGCGGCAGCTGAAGGCTGTACCACCAATGGTGGGGTGGCGGGAGGGGGGAATACGCAGACTGCTGGAGTCAGAGGAATGCAGCCACCGGGAATGGGATGTGGGGCTGAAGGAGATTGCAAAGACTGGGTGGGATGAGGCCATGAAGAGAATTATAGGCCAGGAGAAGGATTTTGAATTGAATGCATTAGCGGATGGGGAGTTGACGTACGCCAGCGAGAACAGGGGTGATGGGTGAGTGGGACTTAGTCTGAGACGATTCACATGCAACTGAGGTTTGGACTTGTTGAAACTCCGAGTGTAGGGATCCCTGCCCCAGCTCCACCTCCCTGATGACATTTGCCTTGTGAGGGGTGGGCAGAGGTTCAATCACTTACAAGACAGGCTGTAAAATTCCAGAAACAGAAAAGACCCAGCACAACAGGGCAGCACGGTGGCATAGTGGTTAGCACTGTTGCCTCACAGCGCCAGGGACCCGGCTTCAAATCCAGCCTCGGGTGACTGTGCAAACTCCACACAGACATTCTCCCCGTGTTTGCGTGGGTTTTCTCCGGGTGCTCCGGTTTCCTCCCACAGTCCAAAGATGTGCGGGTTAGGTTGATTGGCCATGATAAAAATTGGCCCTTAGTGTTAGGGGGGATTAAATACGTGGGGTTACAGGGTTACGGGGATAGGGCTTGGGTGGGATGGCTGTCGGTGTAGGGACCGGGTGCTAGGGTTTGGATGATCAGCCATGATCTTGTTGAATGGCGGAGCAGGCTCGAGGGGCCGAATGGCCTACTCCTGCTCCTATCTTCTATGTTTCTATGTTAACCTGTATTCCAGAAGGTTCCAGTAGAGTTTTCAAAGAGACTACAAAATACTTAAAATGTCCCTCATTGCAACATCAGACGACACCCACTATTACACTTCACTGGAATCCTGTGACAAAGCAGTGGCCCTTGTGTAAGTCACTTCAGGTGTGTGGTTAGCTAAATAGAAAAGGGTTGATTTTAGCCCTACCCACCCAGCGAGAACCCAGGCAGGTCGGGCAGTTTAAACAAGCAGTTACTTATCTGCTCAGATCTCGACATTTACCGATATTAATCTGTAGGGTTTTGCAGGCAGCTGAGGCTGGCAGGCAGGAGCCTCATAAATTTACGCAAATTGGGGTCCTATTACGTTAATGGGACCATTATGTAGTTTTAAACGGGGCCTGAGCGGGAAAACTGACGCTGCTTTCTCTTTAGGCCGAAGCAGGTCTGCAGACAGAAACGGCCTTTCTAGCAAGTTGAAAACTTTCCATTGTGGGGGCCAGAGGGAACAGGAGTACTTCTCCGGGTCCCACATGGAAGGTCACAGCCTCCTCTGCCCCAGATTCCTCCCCTTTTCTCCCGTGAAATCCTCCCCAAATCCCCTCCACACCATTACCTGGAAGCCGACAGGTGGCTAAGGGCTGCCCGATCTTTACCTGCCGGCAGCCACTCTTCACGCTCATTCCGGGCAGGAAGTGGACCGGCAGCATTTAAATGAGGCCCGGCGGTTAAAATTGCTGCAGCCTCCTGCTGCCTCTGTCAGGCGGGAAATCAACTTGCCGGAAACCCACTTCAGCCCCATAGTTCGTGGCTAGTCCTACACATATTTCTGGGCTTTGTTTTTGATTTTGAATACATTTTCTTATCATTTGAGGCATAATATGCAAAATTGCTATGCTTTCATAAACACATGTGCTTGTATGTTTTACTGTAATTATATTAGCTTTTATGCTGGCTGTGAAAAGGTCACAGAGTTGTCATTTAGTCTGACTTTTAAACAGAAGACTCACCCTTCCCTGAGGTAGTTTAATTCCCAAATCAGATTCGGTGTCCTTTTCTCTGTAAATAGGCAAATTAAAGAAACCATTACATCACCGCTCCTGCATGTACCTGAGATGAGTAAGCCACGTAAAAGCAAACCCACTGAATGGGGCCTCTCCTAATTAATATAATTTTTCTTGTGCAATTGGTGGACACAACTGTAATGAGAACGAGAGTCTGTCTAATTTAACCCTGGTGGTTGTGTGGAGAAGACTAGGAGAAGCGAGGTACCAAATGGACAAGTCCCAGATTTCACATAACCCAACGCATATTCCAGTAACTTGGTTCAGCAAATGATTAATTTCGCATTTGCATTTCTGTATATCAGAAATGAGCCAAATGTGCTCGCTGGAAAGAGTTTCACTGGGAGAAGTCTTCACAGCCAGTACAGTGAACTTAGCAGTAAATGACAGAATTGTGTCTGTGTTTTATTTGCTATTTGTTCTTGGGATGTTGGCAATACTTACAAGACTGCTTCTTTTGACCATTTCTGGTTTCCCTGAGGAGGTGATGATGGGCCTGCTCCTAAAACCACTGCAGTCCTCGTGGTGATAGATGATATTTATCGCAGTGCTGAGAGAGGCTAAGGAGGAGATCTTTGAGCCATTGATAATCA